>NW_025890839.1:41853-78589 GCF_002878395.1 Capsicum annuum
TGTTGGTAAGGTAGCTTATGAGGTCGAGTTACCTTCCGAGCTGTCCTCTGTTCATCCAATATTCCATGTCTCCATGCTTAGAAAGCATATTAGCGATGCTGTGGTAGTGGATTCCTCTGTGAGTGCTGACATTCAAGAAAATCTTTCTTTTGATGAGAAACCTGTTGAGATTCTTGATTTCAGTGTCCGAAGACTAAGGAACAAAGAAGTTCCCTTGGTCAAGGTGTTGTGGCGAAACCAATCTGTTGAGGGTGCAACTTGGAAAGCTGAGGCGGATATGCGATCCAAGTACCCGCATCTATTTTCCACGAACTCCGATCAAGCTGAAGGCATCGTTCTTTCCTAAATCATGCACTTTTGATAAAAGTGGCAGCAGTTCAGCTGTCATTTATTATGTGTTCAACTGTTGTTTTTTGATTTATGCATTCTATGTTGCATTCGGAATGAGAAACGATGTGGTGATAAGTCTAACAAATGGTTTCAGCTGTATGCTCTATTCTCTATCTAATCTTGGCATTTCTAGCATCATTCGAGGATTAATGTTTTCAAGGGAGGGATGATCTAATACCCTGAGAAATTTTTTGTTGAAATTTTGTGCGTAAACGTGTTGGGTTTTATCTTCTAGAATGAATTATAAATTTTTTCGTGTGGAATGTCTTAGATTATGACCTACCATTGCGTAGAGTATCAAATAAGATTTCCAACTATATGTGGATCATCCAAAACGAACACCTGAGCGACGAGTTATGAACATTCTGATCGAACCGTGAATAGTAAAACGTGCAGGAAAAAGTACTGAGGCCTGACGTATTTTTGCTCCAACTTTAAACGATCATACCTCCTTGTAAATAATGATCTGTTTGATCTATTATATATTAATGGAAATCTCTATGAGTCCTCTTTTCAATGAAATTGGTTTCATCCAGTTCGTCTATCGGAGCAAAAAGTTATGGTCGATCTACTTCAGCCTATCAAAATCAAATTTTTGGGTCAAATTCAAATGATCATAACTCCTCGTACACAATGATCTGGGTGAGATACTATATATCAACGGAAAGATATGAGAGTCCTCTTTCTAATGAAATTGATTTCATCCAATTTGGATATCAGAGTAAAACGTTATGGTTGATCTACTTTAGACTATCAAAACAGTCCATCAAAGGACATATTCGAGAATTATTTGATTTTTAGGGGCGTTTAGGTCATTCCCCCTCACCCAAAATCCGTGCAAACCCTATATTAAAGCCTATTAGAAGTATTATATGTTATATTTCATCAAATTCCCTAAAAAAAAAAACCCCTAAGCTCCTACATCCAACTTCAAGAACCTCCAAAGTTTACCATTAATTCTGCAAATTTATTCAAGATTCCAAGTTCCTAGTTCTAGAACTCCAAGAACCATCATTCAAAGGCACGATTAACATCTCAAAAATGAGTATTGATCTAAAGTTCATCATTCAAGGTATGTGGAGTTTTTCAACAAGAACTCTCTTTCATTCTTGTGCCCAAAAGTAATTTTCTTTACAAAGGCATGGTTTTTATTTGATTTTTATGAATTTGAAGCATGAACCCATATCTTATTATGATTATTATGAAATCTTGATGTTTATGATTTTGAAAGATGAATTTACATGTGTGGTGATATAAAGCATGAATCTTAAACGATATTTATCATGATTTTGATATTTGGGGTCATGAATCCCCATTGGAAATTGTGTTTTTTTTTTGAGAAAGTGTGTGTTATAAGCATGTTGATGTTGAATATTTGAGATATTTTGAATGATTTGACCTTTTGGTCTTAATGGAGTTGTTTTGAACTCAAGTGTGAAAGAAATCCACAACGTGGTTGATTTTGATAGATGGAAAGCATGATGGCTCCCGATGTATATTTATATATTACTGAAATTATTTTATTGTGGATTGTCTTTGAAATGATCTGAGCTAAGTTCGGGAGAAATCTTTAGCACCGAGTGGGAGGTATAAAGCGACCTTACTTCCCTATAACTACGTACCTTCCTAGGAGTGAGCCTGAGGCTGATTTATATAGTGATTACTAATTTGTGTGGATTTGATATCGATAGTCCTACTCCGATGGCAAGGATAGGATGGCTCTCCCCAACGTGGGTTGTACGTTGGACTCCATGTAGCTTACATGGTTTATGTCGGTTATAGGATCTCCCAGTGTGTGTGTGTTTCCTTGTGTCTATGGTGAATGGTGAAGTGATTTGAAAGTGGAATTGTGAAAGTTATTCTTTCGAAAGATTTAAATGATATTTTCATTATGAGAATTGATATTCTTGATGAACTGAAAGTGATTGACAAATTATATGATGACTCATATGTGTTATTGTACTTTTTTCATCCTTTCATGATTATGATGATTTTCTTCGGGCTATGTGAGTCTTTCATACATCCTGCATATTTCTTATAAATATTTATGATGATGATGTTTATACAACTGCATACACCCCCATATACTCGGTTCTTTTCCATGGTACTGACCCACATCTTCGGATGTGGGTTACATTTTCTCGAAATGTAGGTTCAGGTGCTTAGTTCCAGGTTCGATAATGATTTTTTGGGCACGCTGTTCTATATCCTCTGTTATGGTGAGTCCTCATGTTTTGAGGACGTGATGTCTGATGTTGGTTTCACGGAATTGTTTACATTTGATAACTGAGTATGAGTTAGTTGGGGCATGTCTCAATGGCTCGCTGGTTTTATTGATTTTCTTAGAGGCTTGTCAGACTAGTATAGATGTTGGGAGTTGACTAATAAGTCGTATTTTGTTATCTTTCTGAAATTCTTTTATTCTTGAATGATGATTACTCTGTTGATATTTGAGGGTTATTTATGGAAACCCTGTTGATTCGTGTTGAACTGAATGAAAATGGCTCATAGGGTTAGCTTGGGGCTACTCATAGCCTCAAGCACCGTGTGACGGTCCGAGACCCATTTTTAGGGCGTTACATGTCCCCAACTAACTTCAACTAATAAACTAATTAATGAGATAAATAAGAAATGATCATGTCCTCGAAGTATGAGGACTCACTGCTAACTCTGACTTCTGATACTGGAATGCTACTGATTCTCTGGGGCTCGTGTCTCTGAACTTATGGTATAAGACACCATAACAAAAATGTGTCAGTACTTTGAATGTACTGGTATACATGTGAGGTAGGCTAAATGTATGGGGTTCATATGCATGAACAATACTAGCTAACTGACTAATATGAATGTGGGAATTGGTGCATAAATACATAGTAACTATAATTGAGATTGTAATAACATGAACTTACTGATAACTAACATGACTGGTAACTGAGTTCTAATGACTGAAATAATTGATAACATGAGTGACTGTATCTGATAGTCCTAAATTTGATGGAACTAGCTGAGTTCTGTACTGTATCTGAGTTGACTGTATCTGACAGTTTTGATTCTGTAATATGAAACTGTGGAAAGTAGTCATCTAACCGACATACCCCAAATGATGCATTATAGCTGAATTGGGGTCCAATTTATGCCCTGATTGGAAGGGTGTCAATACCGCGCCACTGGTAAGGACAATATGTGAGTGACCCTCAACTAGCAAGTTACTCTAATGAGAACGGTGGAAACCCTGAACTAGCAGGTTAAGCCACCTCATCTACCCTCAACTAGTAGGTATGATGTCTCAACCTACACTGGCTACGTAGTTCTGGAATGCAAGAATTACTTCCAAGAATCACACCCTCAACTAGCAGGTGAGTTCCCATCCTTGGGTTCACTCGATGCTGAATCCTACTCCCATCTGAATAAAAACTGAACATGATTAACTGATCTGAATCATGGACTGAGTTTACCGAATTCCATTGACTGACGAGATACTACTGATATCTGACAACTGACTGAGTTCATGAGATTACTGAGGTTACTGAATTACTGATCTTTCCTGAGTCACATGACTGACTGAGTCATATGGATCATGGATTGACTGAGGATATCATGAAAACATAACACTGGCTTTAGGCACACAGCTAAATTATCGGGTACAAGTACCCCAGGACTCGATGGAAGGAAACTGACCAAGCATGACTTCTTGAATACATGATCAAACATCACAAACCATAATTCATTTATTGAGGCAATTCATCAAACATGTGATATGCATAAGCTTGTACATAAATGGGGATTTCATAATATCATACTAGTTGGGTATTTTTCCTTCACATAGGCATTTAATCAAACACATGGTAGGCATAGTATATGTAGACAATATTATACAACCAATAAACATCATGATTCAACTCTAATTTCATCATCAGGGGTTTAATCATAGGTTCACATGAATCTACATCTATACTAATCAATTCCACATAAAATTGATCACCCAACATGGATTAGAATTCAATTGGTCATTACCAACATGAACAAAAACAAACCCAACATGAAATTCATAAGGAAATCCAAACACATGAACTTTGAAAAGAGATTCTTGGGCTTCATGGATGAAAGGATTCCATGAATGAATACTATGCATACTTGGTAGTGAGATTCTTGAAGTTCTTGAACTTGAAGGATTGGAATCTCTTAGTTCTTGAAGAAGATTTGAATTTTGTTCTTAGGGATTAATCTTAGAGAGAACACCCTAATTTTGTTGTTGTAGATAGATAATGAATTTCCTGAGCTTTGGTCGGATATAACTAGGTATATAAACGACTGGTAAAAAACCAAAAATCCCCTTTAAAATGGCTTTAACATAACTAAACGGAACATACGACGGTGGGTGCGACGGTTCGTCGCTAGGTTGACAGTCCGTCGGACTGACCGTTGCACTGGGACCAGAACTGGAACTTACTGCCTTGGTGCGATGGTAGGATATGATGGTCCATCTCTGGGTCGACTGCCCGTCGGTCCTGACCATCGCTTCTAGGCAGGATGGGGCCTCACTGTTTCCCTTACAACGGCTTGAGCGATGGTCCGTCGCTAGTACGATGGTCCGTCGGCCTAGACCATCGATCCTAGGGATAAGGTAGTCACACTGCCTTACTGCGACGGTCGTGGGCAACGATCCATCACTAGTACAATGGTCCGTCGGCCTTACCATCGCGCCTGGGCGGTTTTACTGCCTTCTGTGTTTTGTCCATAACTTTCTCTTTCGATGTTAGATTTTGATGAAATTGGTATCGATGGAAAGCTTATTCAATTTTCCACATGAAAAAAAGTGAAAATCTTAAAAATACCACATGTAAAAAATGGATATGTATGTCAAAGAAAACTTCTAACATTCATGGGATAATTTTAAGCTAGGAAAAAGTACGAGGTATTACAATATCTCCCCCTTGAGAACATTCTTCCTAGAATGAGACCAAGAGTGAGGGGAGAACATAACCAATGTACATAGTGAACATGAACAACTAGAACACAATTTCATGACTGTCATGACTGAGAACTGAACATATCATACTGAATATACATATCTGATGCATATGTACCTGATTCATGAATGCATGACTGGGTGTTCTAAGGAACTAAGTTTCTGACAATGAGAATGCATGTCTGATGCATGATTATATAACTGAACTGATACATGAATGCTTAACTGAATATGAAATGTTACTTGATATCGAGTTTGTGATAAATATTGAACATGAAATTGAGTAAGCTTAAGGAGAACTGTTACCTTGAGCTTGATCTGAGTTGGCGGAGAAGAGGTGAGGATACTTGGTACTCATGTCTGCTTCTGCTTCCCAAGTAGCTCCCTCGACAGACTGATTTTACCAAAGAACTTTAACTAGAGGGACTTCTTTATTCCTCAATCTACGAGTCTAATGGTCTAAGATTTCAACTGAAATCTCTTCATAAGAAAGACTGTTCTGAACATCTATGCTCTGAATAGGGACTACAACTGATGGGTCACCTATGCACTTCTTGAGTAAGGAGACATGGAAAATTGGATGAACTGAGGCTAGATCTGAAGGCAACTCGAGCTCATAAGCTACTTTGTCAAAGCGACTGAGAATTTTAAAGGGACCGAGATATCGGGGACTGAGCTTTCCCTTCTTGCCGAACCCCTTCACTCCCTTCATGGGAGAGATCTTTAGGTAGAAAAAATCATGAACCTCGAACTTGAGATCCTTTCTACAAACATATGAATAAGACTTCTGTCAGCTCTGAGCAGCTCGAAGTCTTTCTTTGATCAACTGGACTTTCTCTAAGGCGTCGAATACCAAGTCAGGCCCTATGACTGAGGCCTCACTAACTTTTAACCAACCAATTAGAGATTTACATCTCCTACCATAGAGAGCTTTGAATGGAGCCATATGAATAATGGAATGATAGCTGTTGTTGTACGCAAACTCAATCAAAGGCAAGTGGTCATCCCAACTTTCCTTGAAATCAATTGCACACGCGCGCAATATATCTTATAAAGTCTGAATGGTCCTTTCTGCTTGACCATCAGTTTAAGGATGAAAGGATGTACTGAGATAAACTTGGGTACCTAGACTATTTTGGAATGCTTTCTAGAAGTGAGAGGTAAACTATGTACCTCTGTTTGAGATAATAGATAACAGAACACTGTGCAATCTGACCAACTCTCTGATGTAGAGTTTGGCGTAATCTTCGGCTGAATAAGAGGTATGGACTGGAAGAAAATGAGTTGATTTGTTCATTCTATCTATAATGACCCAAGAAAAATCATGATGGCGACGAGTACGAGGCAAACCCATCACGAAGTCCATGTTCACAACTTCCCACTTTTAAGTAGGAATACTAAACTTCTACAAGGACCCACTAGACTTTTGATGCTCTATCTTAACCTACTGACATGTAGAGCACTTATCCATAAATTTTGCAATATCTCTCTTCATCCCACTCCACTAATAGATTTCCCGCAAGTCGCAGTACATCTTTATGGCCCCTGGATGAATAGAGTGGCGCGCACCATGCGCTTCTACAAGAATTTACTGCCTTAAGTCATCTACAGCTGGAACACACAGATGACCCTGACAATGCAGAACACCATCTCTCTCTTGGGAGAAAACCTCTACTTTCTGATCCTTGACTGACTCTTTCAACTTGACTAAACTAGGATCTCTATCTTTCTTTTCTTTCACCTCGAAAACTAGAGATGATTTTGAACTACTCTGAACCTATAAATCACCCTCTTCTGTATCAATTAAGTGAATGTATAGTCTGGAAAGCTGATGGAATTCCTGTGCTAACTTCTTCTTACTATGCTCCACATGAGCAACACTACCCATAAACCGTCTAGTGAGAGTGTCGGCCACAATGTTGGCCTTGATCGGATGATAAAGGACATTTCTATCATAATCTTTGAAGAGCTCTGACCACCTTATCTGACAAAGATTGAGATCTTTCTGAGAAAAGACATACTAAAGACTCTTATGATCTATGAGCACATCTACATGAATACAGTAGATAATGCCTCTAAATCTGTAAGGAAAAAACTACCGCTGCTAGCTCAAGATCATGAGTAGGATAATTCTTCTCATGGGGTTTAAGCTATCTGGAGTCATTGGCTATGACCTTATCATGCTGTATAAGGACACAACCCAAACCTACTTTGGAAGCATTATAATACACTATGAACCCATCTGAACCATCTGGAAGAGCTAGAACTAGAGCTGAGGTGAGGCTAGTCTTCAACTCCTGAAAACTCTTCTCGCAAGGATTAGACCACTAAAACTTGACTTTCTTCTAAGTCAATCTGTACATAGGGGATGTAATAGATGAAAATCCCTCAACAAACCATCTGTAATAGCCATCCAAACCCAAGAAACTCCTGATACCTGATGAAGAGACAGGTCTGGGCCAGTTTCTTACCGCTTCAGTCTTTTGAGGATCAACACTAATGCCATCATCGGAAATGATATGACCAAGGAATGCTACTGACCTTAGCCAAAATTCACACTTACTGAATTTGGAGAACAACTGATGATCTCTTAGAGTCTAAAGTACAATTCTGAGATGGTCTGCATGTTCACGCTCATTGCAGGAATAGACCAGAATATCATCTATAAAGACTATGATGAACATGTCTAAGTACTACTTAAACATCCGATTCATCAAGTCCATAAAAGCTGCTGGGGCATTGGTAAGACCAAAGGACTTGACCAAAAACTCGAAGTGACCATATCGAGTACAAAAATCCATTTTTGGAATGTCACACTCTCTGACTCTAAGATGATGATAGCCGAACCAGAGGTCTATCTTAGAGAAATAGCTGGCACCCTAAAGTTGGTCAAACAAGTCATCAATTCTGGGAAGTGGATACTTGTTCTTGACCGTGACTTTATCAAGTTGACGGTAATCTATATACATTCTGAAATAATCATCTTTATTGCACACGAATAAAACTGGTGCACCCCACAGGGAAACACAGGGTCTGATGAATCCCTTATCTAAGAGATCATTCAACTGTTTTTTCAATTCTCTGAGTTCCGCTGGTGCCATTCTGCATGGAAGAATAAATATAGGTTGTGTATCTAGAAGAAGATCAATGCCGAAGTCTATTTCCTTTTCAAAAGAAATTCCTGGAAGGTCTTCGGGAAAGATATCTGAATATTCATTAACAAATGAGACTGATTCAAGACTGGAAGTTTCAGAAATAGTGTCCTTAACTCGAACAAGATAATAGACACATCCTTTAGATATCATTTTCCCTACCCGAAGGTAGAAAACAAGCTGACCTATGAAAGCGGATACATTAACCTTTCACTCTAGGATAGGTTTATTCAGAAACTGAAACTGGACTATTTTGTTTCTGCAGTTGACTGCGGCATAGCAGAAATAAATCCAATCATGATAAGAATGAAATTAAAATCAGTCATCTCTAATTTGACTAAGTCTGCTAAAGTGACTTTTTGAGATATCATAATCGGGAAATTCCTGTGTACCCACCGAGCTATGATGGTTTACCCATTGGGGTAGAAACTGAAAAGAGCTCTGCTAGAATTTCAGGACTGACTTCGAAATTGACTGCTATATAAGGAATAACAAAATACAAAGATGCTCCTGGATCTAGCAAAGCATAAACATGCACATGAAAGATCTGTAACGTACCAGTAACCACATCAGGAGAATTTTCCTGATCTTGCCAGGACTGAATAGCATAGAGTCTATTTGGGCATTGCCCACTAGTAGCACTGGAGATGGCACCCTGCTTGTTCGGGCGATCGGACTGAGCTGAGGAACGGTTCTATTGACCCTGCAGACCTGTTTGTGGATAATCTCTAACTCTGTGGCTTGGCTTGCCACACCCAAAACCGGTATCATTGCCAGCTCTGCAAGTACCCTGGTGGTTCTTGCCACAAGTCTGACAAAGGGGGTAGGCGCGGGCACTGCTAACACTTCCTTGAGACTTAGAGCCTACCGTTCTATCTCTGAACTTAAACACAGGAGCACTAGCTGAAGAAGGAGCTCAAAGGATGAGGAATCACTGCTAACTCTTACTTCTGTTACTGGAATGCTACTGATGCTTTGGGGATCGTGTCTTTGGCCCTATGGTATAATACACCATAGCACAAATTCATTAGTACTTTGAATATGCTGGTATGGATGTGAGGTAGGCTGAATGCATGGGGTTCATATGCATAAACAATACTAGCTAACTAACTAATATGAACGTGGGAATACATACATGAATACATAGTAACTATAACTGAGATCTTGATAACATGAATTTACTGATAACTAACATGACTGGTAACTGAGTTCTGATGACTGAAATAACTGATAACATGAGTGACTATATCTGACAGTCCTAAATTTGATGGAACTAGCTGAGTTCCATACTGTATCTGAGTTAACTATATCTGACAGTCTTGATTATGTAACATGAAACTGTGGGAAGTAGTCATCTAATTGATATGCCCCGAATGATGCATTATAGCTGAATTGGGGTCCAATCTATGCCCTGATTGGAAGGGTGTCAATACCGCACCACTGGTAAGGATAACATGTGAGTGACCCTCAACTTGAAGGTTACTCTAATGAGAACAGTGGAAAGCTTTTTCAATTTTTCACGTGACAAAAAGTGAAAATCTTAAAAATACCACGTGTACAAAAATGGATTCATCTTTTAAAGAAAGCTTCTAATATTCTTGGGAAAATTTCAAGCTAGGAAAAAGTATAAAGTATTACATCTATCTAAGGGTGGAAGGTTGTACTGTGGGGAACTTGGGTACCAAGACTATTTTGGAATGCTTTCCAGAAGTGAGAGGTAAATTGGGTATCTCTATCTGAGACAGTGGATACTGGGACTTCGTGTAACTTAACCAATTCTCTGATATAGAGTTGGACGTAGTCCTCGGCTGAATAGGAAGTATGAACTGTCAAGAAATAAGTGAATTTGTTCATCCTATCTACGATAACCCAAATCAAATCATGCTGATGATGAGTACAAGGAAAATCCATCACATATTCCATGTTCACTTCTTCCCACTTTCATGTGGGAGTACTGAACTCCTGCATGGACCCACTAGGCTTCTGGTACTTAATCTTAACCTGATGACATATAGAGCACTTAGCTACAAACTCTAAAATATCTCTCTTCATCCCACCCCACCAATAAATCTCCCGCAAATAGCGGTATATCTTAGTGGCCCCTGGATGAATTGAGTAATGCGTACCGTGCGCTTCTACAAAAATCTGTCGCCTCAAGTCATCTACACCTAACATATATAGATGACCCTAGCAACATAAAACACCATCTCCCTCTTAGGAGAAAACCTCTACTTTCTAATCTCTGACTGACTCTATCAATATAACTAGACTGGGATCTCTGTCCTTCTTTTTCTTCACTTCAGAAACTAGAGATGATTATAAATTATTCTGTACCCACACACTGCCCTCTACTAAATTGACTAATCGGACACCTAGTCGGTCAAGATGATGAACTTCTTGAGCTAACTTCTACTTACCACTCTCAACATGAGCAACACTACCCATAGACAACCTACTGAGAGCATCTACCACAATATTGGCCTTGCCCAGATGATACAGAATACTCATGTCATAATCGTTCAACAACTCTAACCATTTTCTCTGACTCAAATTCAAATCTTTCTGAGAGAACAGAAACTGCAAGCTTTTGTGATCTATGAACACATCAACATAGACCCCATACAAATAATGCCTCCAAATCTTTAAGGCAAACACTACAGCTGCTAACTCAAGATCATGGGTAGGGTAATTCTTCTCACGGGGCTTAAGCTGTCTAGAGGCATAGGCTATGACCTTACCTCTCTGCATAAGGACATAACTTAAAGTTATGTATCACATTACACAACAAACCCATCTAAACCATCTGGTAACATTAGGACTGGGGCTGTAGTGAGTCGAGTTTTGAACTCCTGAAAACTCTTCTCACATAAATATGACCACTAAAACTTGAATTTCTTCTGAGTAAATCTGGACATGAGGGATGCAATAGACAAAAAATCTTCAACAAACCGACGGTAATAGATAGCTAAACCCAAGAAGCTCCTGATGTCTGACGGATAAATAGGTCTAGGCCAGTTTCTCACCACTTTGATTTCTTTAGGATCAACTCTAATGCCATCATCGAAAATAATATGACCAAGGAATGCTACTAACCTTAGATAAAATTCGCACTTACTGAATTTGGCGAACAATTGATGAGCTCTGAGAGTCTAAAGTATGATTTTAAGGTTATCTGCGTAATTATTCTCACTACGAAAATAGACAAGAATGTCATCAATGAAGACTATAATGAGCATGTCCATGTACTTCTTAAATACAAGATTCATTAAGTTCATGAAGGCTGCTGGGGAATTTTTAAGACCAAAGGACATGACTACAAACTCAAAGTGACTATACCGAGTTCGGAAAGCTATTTTCTGAATGTCACATTCTTTGACTCTGAGCTGATGATAGCCTGATTTGAGGTCTATCTTAGAAAAATAACTGGTGCCCTGAAGTTGGTCAAACAATTCATAGACTTTGGGAAGTGGATATTTATTCTTGACTGTGACTTTATTTAATTAACGATAGTCCATACACATTCTAAGAGAATCATCTTTCTTACGCACGAATAAGAATGGTGCTCCCCATGGGGAAACACTGGGTCTGATGAACCCTTTGTCTAAAAGGTCCTTTAATTGTTCTTTTAATTCTCTGAGTTCAGCTAGAGCCATTCTATACGGAGAAATAGATATGGGTTGAGTATTTGGAAGAAGGTCTATTCTGAAGCTAATTTCCCTTTCGATAGGAACTCCAGGAAGATCTTTGGGAAACATATCTAAGAATTAATTTACTATTGGAATTGACTCAAGACTAAAAGTCTCTATACTAGAGTCTTTGACTCATATAAGATTATAGACACATCTCTTGGAATTATTTTCTCGCTCTAAGGTGTGAAATCAACTGACCTTTAATCGCTGTGGTACTACCTCTCCATTCACGAACCGGTTCATTTGGAAACTTAAAATGAACAATTTTGTTTCTACAATCAACTGAGGCATAGCATGAATGGAGCCAATCCATGTCGAGAATGATGTTGAAATCCATCATCTCTAACTCTACTAAGTCTACTGAAGTGACTTTATGAGATATCATAATCGGACAGTTCCTGTATACCCGCCAGGCTATGATCGACTGATCCACTGGGGTAGAGATTGAGAAAGGTTCTGTTAAGATTTTTGGTTTGACTTTAAAGTTGACTGCTATGTAAGGAGTCATAAAAGACAAAGAATCTCCTGGATTTAATAAGGCATAAATATATAAATGGAATATCTGTAACTTACCAGTGACCATATCAGGAGAACTTTCCTGATTTTGTCTAGACTGAAATGCATAGAGCCTATTTAGATGTTGCCTATTGGTGGCACTAGAAGTGGCACCCTGCTGATTTGGGTGACTGGACTGAGCTGAAGGATGAATGTACTGACCCTTCCAACCTGACTGAGGACAATCTCTAATTCTATGGCATGGCTTGCCACACCCAAAACAAATATCACTGCCAACCCTGCAGACACCCTGATGGTTTCATTCACATTTCTGACAAAGGTAATTTGTTTGAGCACTGTTGACACTGCCCTGAGATTTAGAGCCTAGGTTCCTATCTTTGTTACCATTTCTGAACTTAGGGACTGGAGCAGTGGCCGAGAACGGAGCTGGAATTGAACATTTTGGGAGAAACTAAGAATGGTTATCACCTTCTGACTTAGACTGAGTGAAATTAAAACTACTTGTTCTAGCTCTTTTGTTCTTCCTCTCTCTCTCTCCTTATTCTTAGCCTCTTATATCTATTGAGCATGGACTATAAGTCTGGATATATCTATCTCCTTAATTAACATCATAGTTCTGCACTCTCTAACACCCGAGATACGAACTTACTTATTCTGGACCTATTATCTGCTACTAGATGGGGAGCATACTTGCCTAATTGAGTAAAGTTGAGGGAATACTCTTTCACGCTCATTTTGCCTTGCCTGAGATTGATGAACTCTTAAGACCTTGGCTTCTCTCAGCTTTAAGGGAAAGAATCTATCTAGAAAAAAAGTAGCAAACTTTTCCTATTCTATGGGCTTTGCATCTGTGCCTCTATCTACCTTCCACTACTTAAACAATCTCACTAGCAGTTACCCCCATAATATCTATTTCTTTCTACACCTGATCGAGGAATTCCAGTGGATCCTCTTCTGACTTAGATCCTAAAAATAGGGGAGGATTCATTTGGGTGAAGTCCCAAATCCTGGCTGCAATAGTATTAGCCCTTAGGTTAGCCTGAACAGTAGCTGACCATTCATTCTAAGCTGCTACAGAATGGGCTAGAGTGGTAAATACAACTCTGAATTTTTCATGGAAGACATGCTCGTCTAGGGGATCTACCTGAATGGGCTGAGGTGCTGACTGATTTCCTGTTCTTCTTCCATTGGTCTTTTTGGGAGGAATGTTCTATAAACGGAAGTAAGAAAAGGATTAAACTGAGATTTTAACTTGAGCTCATGCTCACCCGCACGACATGAATACTGAAAGAAGGGAAACTTTTCCTAAAAACATCTCATAGCCTCTTTCCCAAAAGTGTGGCGCACTACACACATGCACAAGACTCTACTAGACATGAATTTTAGAATCCCTAGGAATCTGTTGAACCTTAGGTATCAAGTTTTTAACGCCCCGAGTCTGTACCCCGGATGCCATATGATGCTTACAACCCCGAAGGACCACAAACTAACCCATGACTGTTACCTGCTATGAGCACTAAATAATAATACTTTAATAATGAAGAACATAGGCTAAAATTCCATAAGGTTCATAATTTGAATACTGATAATAATAACATTTAATGATAATATCTGAAAACTGAATACTGTCTAAACTAGTCTAGTCTGAAAAGCCTCTAACTAAACTGTCTGAATATGGAGTTGATGGGATAAGACCCCAACTAACTCTGACTATTGAAATACTAAAACTACTGAAAAAACTGAAATAAAAGGATATCCTCATTAGATGAGGACTCACTACTGAATCTGCGGCTACTATTTCAATCTGTCTAAGTGTGGTTGAGAACCTAAGAGTCTGAACCTATGATATGAGACATCATAGTGCAAAGAAAAAGTATGCACCAGGAATGTACTGATATGCTAGATGAGGTAAGGCTGAATGCAAGGGTTCATATGTATGAACAATAACTGACTGAATAATATGTAGAAACTGAATAAGAGTACAATGATAACTAAAACTGCTGTAAATACTGAGTATGCTATACTGCGTATATACATGTATATTGTATTTGAGCTTTTACTGAAGCTGAGTACTGATTTCTGATAACTAAGTAACTGATATCTGAGATTTACTAATAATTGAGTTTTTGATACTGATTGACTATATCTGACAATCCTGATTTTATAGAACTGAACTGAGTTCTATACTGAGACTGAAACTAAACTATAGGAGGTAATTATCTAATCGACATGCCTCTTTTCTGAATAGATTTGGGGTCTAACCTATAACCCCAGCTAGAAGGATGTTAGGACCATGCCATAGGTAAAGACAAGCTGAAGAGTCACCCTTATCTGGTAGGTGCCCTAAATAAGAATGGTGGTACCCTCAACTGGCAGGTAAAACACCTCATCAACCCTCTAATGCTAGGTTGATGTCTCAACCTACGCTGGCTATGTAGTTCTAGAACACAAGGACTGCTACTGTCACATGATGCTTACAGTCTCGAGGGACCACAAACTAACCCATGAGCTGGTACCTGCTGTGAATACTGAATAATATAATGATAACGTAGAAGAACAAATGTTATGCCATAAGTTTTTAAGTAATGAAAACTGATAAAATTTATAAATGCCAAACTAATAAAATAATTTAACAATATCAACTAAAGTCTGATTACTGAATAACTGACTGTAGTGTCTTAAAGCCTCTAAACTGACTGAATATGAATTGATGGGACAGGCCCTAACTAACTCCAACTGACTACTAAATTGAAATCATGAAATAAAATAATCTGTCCTCGAAATATGAGGACTCACCACTGCTACTGATGGAAGCCTAAGAAGTCTAAGCGCGATCCGGGAACTGGACGTCCGAACCTTAAATGTATCGGTATACTAAATGAGGTAGACAGATATGCATGGTTTTATAAATATGAAAAAATAATCATATAAATATATATACGAATAGCATAAGCTACTGAATACAGTGCATAAAGTCTATAGATACTAAGAATACAACAAATTTATAAATATTGAGGATGGATGGCCAAACATATAACATGAACTAAATGTAGTTTGTAAATTAAAATACTAAAATTCTGATGACTTAATGTCTGATATCTGTATGCTATGGTCAAGCAACCTAAAACTGAGTTACTAAACTGATTTCTAAACTAAGACTGTAACTTGAGACTATGGGAGGTATCATCTAATCGGCATGCCCCAATCTGAGCTAATTGGGGGGCCAACCTTTAACCCCGGTTGGAAGGGTGTTAGTACCATGCCACCGGTACTAACACTGGTTGTATAGATCCACTATACTAATGTACTGTATTATCCTGAAGGACTAAGGGTGTCAAGCTTGAACTGATGGGTGACCCCTGCGAGATAGTCAAGCTTAAACTGATGGGTGATTTCTCATATTCTACACTGGCTACATAGTTCTGGAGCACAAGGACTGCTACTAACGACTCTGCCTATCTGACGGGGAAGAAGTCATCCCTGCACTCACTCAGTGCTAAATCCTATTCCCAACTAAATGACACTGAGTTACTAAACTGTTTGGAGTTTAACTAACTGATCTAATAATGCTCATAATATATTCTAAACTTTTCTGAAGATATTGAGATGAGAAAAATGTAAACAACTATGGTGTTCGGGTATTCAAAACCCCCAGGACTCAAAAGCAATAATATAAAAATAATATCAAGCCTAGAGGACATATCATGAGATCTTTTATCAAGTACTCATTCTTGTAGGCATTTTATCAAACCCTTGTAATTCAAAGTTTAGTCTAATCATGGGAATGACATGGAACATGAAGTAATAACATGAATTCAACATCTATGACACCAAATTGTGATTTAATTCAATGAATAATAAAATTAAAGCATGTGAAATTTGATAACAACAATAATTCCATTTAAACATAGTGTAGAATCCAAGTTCATGGAGATTCATGGTTGCAAACATGATTTAAAATCAAGATAACTTGAAAAGATCATAATTTTGCAGGTAAAAATAGATACTTGGACTCCATGGGTTAAAGGAACCCATGGATGAACATTTAACATACCTGAATGAACGAATTAGTGAGGATTGAGGGCGAGTTCTTGGGATTTGGCCTTGAATTTTGAAGGTTAGGGTTTTTTTTGTTCTTGAAGAGAATTGATTAAATTTGAGAGAATAATGTAAAAATGAGCAAATAATGCTTTATTAGGCCTTAAATCCCATGTTAGGACAGACTATGAACTTTGGAAAAAGACCAAACGGCCTTTGGAATTTTAAATTGCAAGTTGGAAATTCTGATTTTTGGCCTTGGCGTGACGCGGTGCAATTGCGTCGTGCCACTGAAAAATTTTAAAATTTGGACCTGGAAGCTTGGCGCGACGCGGTGGAATCTCGTTGCCTCACTGGAAATTGACAATTTTGAACTGGGTCTA
Organism: Capsicum annuum; assembly: GCF_002878395.1. Taxonomy (NCBI): domain Eukaryota; kingdom Viridiplantae; phylum Streptophyta; class Magnoliopsida; order Solanales; family Solanaceae; genus Capsicum; species Capsicum annuum. The sequence goes on from NW_025890839.1 coordinate 58,991, forward strand.
TGACATGATACGCCATTATCATGGAGCAACACTGGAATTTGACAATTTCCATTTGGCTGGCATCCGCGATGCGGTGAAGTGCCAGTTGACACACTGCTTTACAAAAATGGCTCTAACTCTTCACCCGAGTATTGGATTTGGGTGAATTTTATATCGTTGGAAAGATGGATGAATTTCCTATGTAATGGTAAGATATAAAATGAAAAGTACTAAGTATTTAGAAAAATTTATATAGGATAACACCTCTGCTTAGAGCTAAATTAAGCTAAGAAAATACGAGGAATTACAGCTACTAAGGGTCACACCCTCTACTGGCAGGTGAGCCCCCATCCTTGGGTTCACTCGGTGCTAAATCCTACTCCTATCTGAAGGACACTAAGTCTTATACTGGACTAAACTGGACTGATACTGAGTTTAACTGAATTCTGTAACTGACTGAGTACTACTGATTGTCACATTACTGAGACTATTTTGTAACTACTGTAGCTCTAGGTAAACAACTAGATTTTCACATATTGGATGCCCCCAGGACTCAATAGCATTAAAAGTAAAGCATAGCATGATCATAAAAGCACAACAATGCACTCATTTAGACACTTTGTCAAACACTTGGTATACATAAACTTGTACATGAATAGGACCACATAATAACATGTCATAAATTCACTATCCAATGCACTTGAGAATTTTATCAAACACTTGAGGAGAATGCTTACTTCATATAAAACTAAACATATAATAATATCATGGCTACTACATTCAACTTGTAATTCAACAATTCAATATGAAGATCACATAATTCAACCCACAAACTATCTATTTTACATGAGACTTGTAATTAATCATGGAATTAAATCCCAAATAATATCATGAGCATGAATTCAATCTAATTGAAGCATGGAAATCATAAATCTGAGATCTTGTATGTTTAAAAGGGGTTCTTGGACTTCATGGGTGAAAGGTACCCATGAATGAACACCTAACATACCTGAGAAGATTAATTCTTGAAGGTTCTTGGTGAAATTCTTGAGATCATTCTTGATTCTTGAAGCTAGGATTTTGTTATTTTGAGAGAGAATAATTTAATCTTGAGAGAAAGTGAGTGAATAATAAAATAATGATCAATTAGTGCTCTTTTAGGGCTTAATTTAGTGTTTAGGACTGATTAGGGCCATGGAAAAAAAAATACCAATTTACTCCTGGAAAATTATTAAAATTCGTTACTGAGAAACCCAATTTTGGGCTTCACCGCGACATGGTGGCATTGTGGTGAGCCACTGGAATTTGACTGGGAACTGCGTAAAAGGATGAACATAAAATTGACCCTTGGTGTGATGCGGCACCATTGCGGAGTTTCGCTGGATTTTGACAATTGAAAAAATGGCCCTTGGCGTGATGCGGTGGGATTGCGGTCCCTCACTGGAAAATGACAATTGTGAACTGGAACATTGGCGTGATGTTCCATTATCGTGGAGCTTCACTAGAAACTAACAAATGCCAATTGAACTGGCTTCACGACGCGGTGCTACACCTGGTGGCACACTATTTTACAAAAATTACTCTAACTCTTTGCCCGGGTATCGAATTTGGATGAATTTTATATCATTAGAAAGCTGACTAAATTTCCTACACAATGGTAAGCTCTAAACTAAAAAATTCTAAGTATTTTGAAAATTTTATATAGAAATAATCATATACTTAGAGTTAAATTGAGCTAGTAAAATACGGGGTATTACATATGGATTATGCATAAGCTCAGGAAAATTATGGTATAGAAGAATAAAATGAAGTAGATGCGATTGATTTAGATGAAGATGATAAAAATATTGGTGAGACACCCGCAGTAGGAAATGTTAATGTTAGATTTGAATCGGTTAATCGTCCTCCCCGTGCCCCAAGAGGTTATAGAAAACTTGTATTTCATGAAATTGTTTTTTGGAAATAGAAGGACAAACTAAGGTGCAATACAATATTTGTGAAATGATACATGAGCATTAAAGAGGTGGCAATCAAGAGGGTATGGGTTCGATGATGAGACATTTAAAAGATAATCATGCTAGAGAGTTACTTATTGCATAAGGCGGTGAGGCTGTTGGTGGGCCAACACAAACTAGATTAAACCCAACAACCGGTCAATTGACTAAAAATTATAATAAAATAAAGGAACGGGAAGAAATAGTGAAAATGATAGCTGTGGGTTGTTTGCCTTTCACTTTTGATTCTTCTGATGCTTTTATTCATTATATTCAAGTAATTTATAATCCTATGTTTAATTATATTCCTAGAAATACTTGTCAGGCCGATATTTTTAGACTCCATGCACAATATATTTATTATTTATCTACTATATTAAAAAATATTCAATGTAGAATTGCTCTAACTTCAAATCTTGATCGTGCTATTAATAAAAATAGTTATATAACCATTACTTGTCACTGGATAGATAGTAATTTTGTTATACAAAAATGTATTCTAACTTTTTTGTAGGATGAAGATCGTGGACATACTAGAAAATTTATTTTGGAATCTATTACTAATGTCGCAGAATATTAAGGTATTGAAAGAAAAATTTTATGTATTGCTTTTGATAATGCATCTAACAACAAGCCTGCTATTGACAAGTTAAAAACCGAATTTTCTCCACCGTTACCTAAAACTTTTCATTTCGAGTGTACGTGTCATATATATAATTTAATTGTAGAAGATGGTCTTGATTATTTTGAGCTTTATATTGAAAAGCTCTGGCTTGCTGTTAGTTTTATTCAAGGAAATAATCAAAGAGGTAAAGTGAAAGAATTTAAAGTTAAATGAAAACAAAAATGGAATTAGACCGATATTAATGCCTGAAGAATGTGATACTTGATGGAATTCTACTTATACTTATTTAAAAACTTGTCTTGCTTATAAAGTTCCTATCACAATGACTTTTAATTAATTTTTTGGTTCTTTTCCTAAGTGTATGCTGCATGATTCTGATTGGACTGTAATTGATGATCTTGTTAAGTTTTTGAAAAGATTTTATATAGCTTTGGTTGAATTTTTGGTGCTTATTTGTAACACCCCGAGAGCACACTCTGGGCGTCACACGGTGCTTACAGTCCTGAGGGACCACAAACTAATATATGAGCTGGTACCTGCTGTGAGCACTAGATAACATGATCATAAATATGGAAGATTACTGACATGCCATAAGGTTTTAATAACTGAATTCAAAACTGAAATGAGTCTATAGAAATAACTGACTGAATCTGATAAAATACTGGTAAACTGGATAACTAACTATAATGTATGTATACTAAATAACTTACTCTAATGTCTGATAAGCCTCTAAATTTGAATCATTGTAAGTTGATGGGATAGGTCCCAACTAACTCCAACTAACTTCTAAACTGAGACATGGAATAAAGTAAGCCTATCCTTAAAGTATGAGGACTAACCAATGCTATTGCTGAGGATCTGATAAGTCTAAGCATGAGCCAAGAACTGAGCATCAGAACCTATGATATAATACATCATAGGGTAAAAGAAAAGGTATGCGATCAGTACTTTGAATGTACTAGTATGCTAAATGAGGTGGGCTAATATGCATGGTTTCATGAACAAAACTAATAATTAACTGAATATGCATGTAAAGCATGAAGTACTGAATAGAGAGCATGAAATTTGTAGGTACTGGGAATATATGGAAATCTGTAAATACTGAGTATGCATGAAAATCTGTAGATACTAAGAATGTATACCAAGCATATAACATAAACTCAGTAAAATCTGTAAACTAAAATACTAAAATAACTGAAATATGTATGCTGATGAGTGAGCTAATGCTAACACATTTGAAGCTTTTAACTAAGAATAATTGCGAAGTCTTAAGCAAATTTTGTCATTTTTGATTTCTTTGTGTTTGATTTTGCATTAGAAGCTAAGATGCTAGAGAACCAACAAGAACGTAAGCAAATGAGCTGAAATCTGAAGTAAATAAAGGTGAAGTATAGCTGATGACATTTGTGATAAGTCATCATCCCTACGATAAGCTATCAGCTTCATCGTCAGCAGTAGATAGAGAATTGGCCTAAGTTGAAAACTGTGATGACATTTTATGATAGGACGTCAATGAGATGATAAGTTGTCAAGATTGCCATCAACCTAAGGCAGAACATGAGAGCTGAGGAAAAGCCTTGACGACATTTGTGATAGGTCGTTAAGGAGGTGATAAGGCATCATCATTTGTCGTCAGTGTTAAGCAGTCAGTACTAAAAGCATAAAGGAAGCTGACGACATTTGTGATAAGTTGTCAGTCTCCTGATAGGTTATCACAAATGGCATCACCTAATCCGAGGTATTTCTAAATTTTATTAGTTTGTTTCCATAATTAGGGTGATCTATTTAAAGCCTTGTTTAGGGTTTTCTTAAGGGTTCCGAATCTTGAGTTTTGAGACACGATACTTTGATATTTTTCTCTCTCTTCTTTTGGCTTGAGAAAATAATTACTTTAAAGAGACTATCATCATTATTTTGGGATTTTCTTTGGTGATGAAAGCATGAATTCATCTAGTTTCTTTGATTATTACGTCATGAGCAGCTAAATTTCTTTAACCTGAATTATGGGATCTAGGCGTAGGTCTTGATAAGGTGTTGAGTGTTCAAGATTCAAAAGGTGGTAGGACTCCTTGATATTTTTGATGTTTTAATTATTGTATATTGGTTGCAAACGATATATAACACCTACTTTGATTTTCTTGAGAAAGAAATCAAATATAGTGGGAAGTGAATTATCAACAGTGACTTGGAAACACTAAACTTCCATTTAATAATTAGCTCTGTATCAAGGTTGGTTAACCTGAGGTAAAATCTAGGCAGTGAATATAAATTCCCTAGGTTCGAGAGGATTAGGTAATTAAATTCTTAAGTAGGTCGAGAGACATTTAAGCATACCTTCGCTATAGATAACTTGTTGTCCTACCTACCGTGAGAATCTTGAACCACTAGTAGCATCTGTCAAGTACTAAAATCCCTAGTGAACATAATTCTGTTTTTTCATAAACTCTTGATTACAAACATTTAAACTAAAGTGACCAATAATTACTTGTTAACTAAAACCCCCCCTTTTCTGGAAACATCCAACTATCAGTTGATTAAATCACAAATGACTTATGTTCACACCATATTCCCTGTGGGATTCGACCCCAACCTAGTTGAGCTTTATATTAACAACGATCGCTTACATTCTCATTGAGAGGTGTAGTTTGAGAGTTATCAAAAATGGCACCGTTGCCGAGGAATATGGTTGAAAGCAAAAGTTTGTGCGCGCTAATTGACTGTTAGTCAAGTTTCCTAGTTTTATGTTTATTTGTTGCTTTTGTTTATTTGCAAGATCTTTATAGTGTATGCCAAGAACTAGAAGTTTTGGAGAACCATTATTACCACCTAATCCTGAACAGCAACGAATTAGAAGAATGTTAGAACAACAAGAGGCTGACAGATTGGCAGCCTTAGCTAGAGCTCAGGTGAATGTACAAAATATCAGGCAACAAGCATGATATCAAAATCTTGAGAATGAATATTTGGGAGATAAGGAGTTGCTGAATCCTGGTAACCTAAGGTGTCAGAGCAAATAGCTGCACCAGTACGGCGTAATGTTAATAGGAATCGTCCGTTCTGAGAAAGGCAAGATTACTATCTGGTCAAGTATGATCTCAATGATGATGATGATGGAATGGATGGAGAAGGTGAAACGGGTGTAATTATTCCTCCATCGTTGGCACCTGGGACAAAATTCAACATTACGAGTACTATGATTCAACTCCTAAATCTGAAGGGGTTGTTTGGTGGCCTTTCTGGGGTGACCCAAACTTGTATCTGATGATTTTTATCACCATCTGCAAATCTTTTGATAACCCAGGAGTGGGCCAGAATGCTATCCAATTGAGATTGTTTTCGGTGTCTCTGTCTGGGGAGGCAACATTATGGCTAAATAAGCTGACACCCGATTCTATAACTAACTGGAGACAGTTGAAATGAGCTTTCCTAGAAAGGTTCTTTCCGCCTTTCAGGAGGGTACAGTTGAGGGACGAGATTAGAAAATTTAGGTAGCTCCCAACTGAAGCCTTGCATGAAACCTGGGAAAGATTTAAGAAGAAGCTAACACAGTGTCCGAACCACAACATAACAGGCATACATTTGATGGAGACTTTGTACAGGGCTCGTAACTCCATTACAAAGCCAATTGTAGACAATGCTGTTGGTGGTTCATTTGTTGATCTTACACTCCTATAGGCTTCAGAGATATTAGATAGAATGACCAAATAGAGTCAGGCATGGTATACCAGAGACCCTGTGGTGGCCAGCCTCACTGCTTCTGTAGGTATTACTGTAGAACAATGCAAAAGAGAAGAGGAGCATGACCAAGACATAGCTCACCTTAAAAAATAAAGATGAACTTACTAACCAAGCACTTACTATTAGGCAAGATAAAAAAGGTAAAAGCTGTGGGATCTCAGGATAGAAGTGAGGTTGATGCAAATGAAGAGGCTAACTATGTTAATAATTCGAGGGGTTTTCGAGGCAATATCTAAGGGAATCAAGGTCGGACTTACTATGATAAGACTGGTTATAAAAATAGGGAGCAAGAAAATTAGAGGAATAATAATGACAGGAGTGGGCTAAATGTTCCTCCTAAAAATCGTGAGGCTACTTCAACAAGTTCTAAAAAGATGTCCATGGAGGACATAATGGCTAAGTTGTTGAAGGAAGTGGAAGCTACCAACTCTGGTGTGACCATAATGAAGACCGATTTGACATCCATCAGTCAGTTGGTGCACTTACACTCCACCATAATTAAATAGTTGGAGCAGCAGATGCGCCAACTCTCTGTAATATTCAACCAGAGAAAGAGAGGAATGTTACCAAGTGTATAGTCCAAATACGTGGAATAATGGTTCATGTATAGCTATTACCACTAGAAGTGGTAAGATATTACCTGGCCCTTTTGTGGGCAAACCTGTAATTGATGAGGTAGTTGATGTTGAATCAGAAGAAAGTGGTCCAGTGGAATCTGAGAAGCTGGATACTTTTGATGATGCTTCGGATAAAGACAAAGAGAAAGAGAAGGAGGTTGTGCTAAGAACTATCCCAAGACCACCACCTCCATTTCCTCAGTGGTTGAAGAAAAAGGTTGATGATGGAAAATTCAGCAAATTCATGGCAATGCTAAAGCAATTAACAATAAATGTGACTTTGGTTGAGGCACTTAAGCAAATACCAGGATACAAGAAGTTCATGAAAGACCTTGTGACTAAGAAATGGAAGATTAGCCATGAGCCGAAGGACAATCTCTTTCATTGTGGCACTATCTCTACAAGGTCTTTAGTGTAGAAAAAGGTAGATCCAGGAGTGTTTACCATCCTTTGTACTATTGGGTCCCTAAATTTCACAAAATCACTATGCAATTTGGGAGCCAGTATAAACCTAATGCCACTCGCTGTGCATAAAAAACTAGGTTTGGGGGATCCTACCTCATGAATATGCGATTAGTGATGGCAGATAGGTCTGTAAAATGGCCAGTGGGTATATTACATGATGTATTGGTAAAGGTGGCCAACTTTCTTCTGCCTACTAATTTTGTAGTCCTGGACTGTGAGGTGGACTTTAAAGTTCCCATCATTTTGGGTAGACCATTCCTTGCAACTGGGAGAGTGATAGTGGATATGGAATTAAATAAGCTGAAGTTTAGGTTCAATGACAAGGAAGCAAGATTCAAAATACACTTATCCATGACACCGTCAAAGGAGATGAGTGTTTTCTCAATCGTAGACGTATTCTATGAAGATAGTAAAAGGGTATCAATAGGTTGTATTGGCGAAGTCTGAGTAGTCAAGATAACCAAGTCGTGCCGTGATAGTAATTAGGCGTTACTAGGAGGAAACCCAAAATTTTTATATTCTAGCAAATTATTTATTTTTGTAGTTAGGTTCTAGTTCAAAGAAGGTGGAATTGATATATACAACCAAGTTCTCCTGATGACATTTTTGACGGGCAGTCACAATTGTGATAAGCCATCAGCTTTGTCTTCAGAAATAGCAGCTCTGAGGTAATTTCTGTTAAGGCTGACGACATTTGTGATAAGCTATCAAAATTGTGAAGGCTTATCAGAAATGTCGTCACAAAAAGCCCAACATTAGCTGAAACTGTGGGCCAAATTAAAAAGACCTGACCCAACCCACAACTTGGCCTTTCCACCTTCCCACTTAGTTTTTATTTCCTTTACGTTATTCTCTTTCCATCTTTGGTTTATTTTCTTCCCTTTTCAAAGTCTCTCCAACTAAAACAAAAGAATTTTCCTTGTATGCGTGGGTTTGCAATCAAAATCAAGAACCTCTCTTTATTTCCTCTTGCTCGTGTAACCACATTGAAGGCTACCATCAGGTATGCTCGAAACCTAGCCTTTATTTTCAAGTGGTAAGTGATAAATTGATGAAAACTCAAGTTCCCAAGAAGCTTGAACCAAGTTTAGCTTGGAAAAATGGCTAAAAATCGAAACTAGGGTTTGCTGTGCAAGCTTAAGGTTTAAAAGTTCAGCTCAAAAAGATGAAAATCGAGTGGATTTTAAGGAAAAAGTGGGACCAAAAATTGAGTTAAAATCAAGTTGGGGTTCTGTTTAGAGCTGACAGCATTCGTGATAAGCTATCACAACTATGACAACTTGTCAGAAATGTCATTAGAAGTCGATAAAAATTTTGTGGGTTCTGTTTAGGGCTGCTGACATTCATGATAAGCTATCACAACTGTGACAGCTTATCAAAAATGTCGTCACATCTGGGACCTGAAGTATTGCTAAACCCTTTCAAGGGGTGTGGAATTTCAATGATCGATGTGTTTGTGTTTATACTCTTGAGGGTCAATTAATGATTTTTCTCTTGGTACAGGTCTTGAAATGACACCCAAAGGAAAGAACTCAAAATCCACAAAGAAAGTGACCAAGGGAAGTGTACCTCAGAGACTCTTCAATGAAGAGTCTGATTATGAAGAGGAAAAGCCTCTGCTCAGGAAGCAAAAGAAGAAACAAATCCCTAAAAAGACCCCACCACCCCCACTAGTTGAGGTGGAGGAGAGTGAAAAAAGTGACACTGACCCAACAACATCCAAGCATACAACTTCTAAGCAGACAGTCTCTGAGCAACAAGAGTCTGAACATGCTGAATCTGAAGAGAATGATTTAGATCATCCTAATTCCGAAGGGAATGGGTCTGAGGGACCATTAACTGAGTCCCCTTTTGCTGAGCCATAAGATGATGAAGACTCTCTGATTCGGGGAACTATGGTCAAATAGAAGAATCTTGAAGTCTGAGATAGCACTAGATGACAGATTCCCAAAGCTCAGAAAATCTTCTTTGATGGGCTTCGCAGAACCAACAGAAGAGTTGTCAAGAGGCTAATCTTTGAGAAGAAGAGAATCATCACTAAGTGGTTGAGCAGATACCCGGAGGAGGAGTAAAAATTTCATGTCTATGATTTGGGATGGACTACACGAGGAGAAAATTCATTTTGTCCTACACTAGTTAGGGAGTTCTATGCAAACTACCAAGCTCACTTGGAAAACATATGTAGAGAAGGAGAGAAAATAGCTGACCAACTTTGTCGGATAAAGTTCCGGTACGGGGCATAATGATGGATGTTTCTGGAGCAACAATCAACAGGTTCCTTCATGGCCCTAACTTCACTCCCCAGGACACTTCACCTACTTTCTATGCCTGGTTGAAGCATCGAGAAAATCAGAGGAATTGGTTATCCATATTCATAGCCGATAGAGAACCAGAATAGCTAACAAATCTGAGTGAAAGGATCTTCAAGGCCTCCCTAAATTTATAGGAAAGATTTTGGTGGGGTATTGTACGTATGTAGTTGGTGCCCATAGATGGTGATAATATTCTCGGGGATGACAGAGCAATATTAGTCACAAGTTTTGTGGCTAACCTCAAATTGAATTTTGGAGAGATTATCACCAAAGAGATAAAATTTGGGTCTTGAGGTCTGATATAATATATCCCTTCCCTTGTTTAATTACAAGGTTATATAGGGCAGTAAATGTGCCAAAGATTGTAGGGTTAGAAGAAAAACTCTTTGCCAGGAAGACCCACAATCCAATCCGAAATGAGGAAAATTAGCCAAGGCTAATGCTTGATAGGGGCGTAGAGATTCCAACTTATCCACCGGTTACAGGTACTAGTTCAGCACCTAATGCAGAGGTGCTTGATTCTGAAGCTGTACCTCCAACATCCACAACAATGGCAGAATCATCAGTGCCCAGAACTAAGACAATTCCTCCAGCTGTAGTGCCTACAATAGAATTTTACTTCAACCCTATGAATTTTAGGAGAGTAGCAAAGCAGTCCAAGTGGTGCGAGGCTCATCATAAACTCTTTGCTAAGCAATTCGCAGCTATAGTTGACAAAAGAGTTAAGGCTGTACGTGAGCCTTACAAGGCTCTACCAGGATAGATTGATGAATTATAGAACCGCTTCAATGCACAGTCGAGAGAGAGGTTAGTTATAAAGATAGCATTATTTAGATCAGACATAAACAAAGTAAAGGTAGAGGTTGGAAATCTACAACAACACCATTTTATGGTGTCAATAGATCAAGTAGCTGAGGAGTCTGAAGGAGAAATATCGATGCTTGATCTCATGGAGGAGCCAGTAAGGAAAAAGAAGAAGAAAGGTGAGAAGAAAGAAAAATAAAGAGAGAGGCCTGATGGTGATGAAGAAAGAAAAGTAGAAAAGAGGGTAGGAAAGAAGTCTAAAAAGGGGGAGATAAAAAAAGCGAGAATTGAGTCCTTAGTGGACAATGAGAGATGGGAGACAACCATCTGAGTGAGAGCCGCAGGTGCCTCTACTAGTAGGCCTTCAGAGACTAATAGACCAGCTGTACCAGAACAAAGAGAGGCTTCTGATGTAGATGCGGCAGCAGGGTCAGGAACCCATGACCCCCGGGATTGATCTATTCCAGGTATACTCTAACCCTTGATTTTTTTTGATTTTAAGTTAAGGGTGTAGGGTAAATTTGTTGTTGTAAAATTTGTAGTCAACTAGGAAAAATAATTGTACTTAAGGTAGTTGAATTGTTTTTGTGATTTTTGTACACCTCTTCAAGTGGTGTACTACTTTAAACTGAGTGATTTGCATTTAAGTATGGCCACTGTGCATCTTTGTATGGCATTAGTTCTAGTAACATAATAATCATTGATAAACAGTTGCACGAACTGAATGAGTAGTCGAGTGCGATATACCTGTGCGCCAAGTGTGTATGTGAGATATTACTCAGTTCCCTCTGTATGCTGAAGCCAGAACTTGCTCGATTAGTCTTACCTAGGTTGAAGGATAGGGGTTAGGAAAGGATCATAGGCTATTTTAATATTAGCTCACTTTAGCCTAAATGACCTTCCCTTTGTGTATCATATCCCTTGATCCCTGTTTTGAGCCTAATTAGCCTATTTCTTTGTATGACACCTGTCACCTTCTCATTTAGATCATAATGAACCTGTTTTGGCCCTGGTCCTCCTTGGACACTGTGCACCTTGACTTAGCCAAATGAACTAAGTTGAGGGTGGCTATCATAGGGGTGCATAATATAGAATGAGTATGAAGAAAGGTAGCATAAAAGAAAAGAATAAAAAGCTGGGTACAGAGGAAAAGAGCAAGAAAAAGAAAAATTGTGAAAAAGAATAAGTAATTGAGAAAAGACTACACCCATCCTAAATAATTGTGATCAAGAAAATAGAGGAGCGAAAAAGTTTAATAAGTGAAACCCTAAAAAGCTAGTGTAGTGTCAAGGAGGCATAGTCACTTTAAATACCATCGAGTATCATACCATTCCCTAGCCTATATTACAAGCCTAAGAGTCCTATAGTGATCCTAGATAACCTATCTAAAGATATGGGTAATGAAAATAAGGGCAAGCCTATGGTATTTGGCATACACTGATTGAAACTTCGTTCCGAGAGTGAGTATTTTGATTTTACCCATGGTTACACATATAATTCCTGATATGAGATGAGGGGGATTTCTTTGCTGTGAGGGCACACTGGTTACATTGCTAGTTACTAACTTGTTCGGGTAATGTAATACTGGTCTATGCATGGTTGTTATAGCTGAACTGATGCCATATCTTGATTCCTGTGTTTTGCATTGGTGTTCTTCATTGTACTTAAATTGGCTGACTTTGGAGATGGTGAAAGTGTTTTGAGATGATATGGATGATTGACTGCCAAATGTGCTTTGTATTATCTTAGTTGTGCTGAGTTGCTTGAGGAAAAACAATTGTTTTAAGTTGAGGGTGTTGATGTGTGAGCTAATGCTAACACATTTGAGGCTTTTAACTAAGAATAATTGCGAAGTCATAAGCAACTTTTGTTATTTTTGATTGCTTTATATTTGATTTTGCAGCAGAAGCTAAGATGCTAGAGAACCAACAAGAATGGAAGGAAATAAGATGAAATCTAAAGTAAATAAAGGTGAAGTGTGGCTAATGACATTTGTGATAAGTCGTCAACCCTGTGATAAGCTATCAGCTTCATCGGCAGCAGTAGACAGAGAATTAGCCTAAGTTGAAAGCTGTGACGACATTTTATGATAGGATGTCAAGGAGATGATAAGTCGTTAAGATTGTCGTCAGCCTAAGGTAGAACATGAGAGCTGAGGAAAAGCCTTGACGATATTTGTGATAGGTCGTAAAGGAGCTGATAGGGCATCACCATTTGTCATAAGCGTTAGGCAGTGAGCACCAAAAACATAAAAAAAGCTGACGATATTTGTGATAAGTCGTCAGCCTCCTGATAGGCTATCACAAATGGCGTCACCTAATCCGAGGAATTTATAAATTTTATTATTTTGTTTCCATAATTAGGGTGAACTATTTAAAGCCTTGTTTAGGGTTTTCTTAAGGGTTCCGAACTTTGAGTTTTGAGACACGATACTTTCATATTTTTCTCCCTCTTCTTTTGGCTTGAGAAAACAATTACTTTAAAGAGACTATCATCATTATTTTAGGATTTTCTTTGGTGATTTAATCTGATAATCTCTAGTTTCTATTCATCTTTTGGTAAGTTCATCTTTCAAAGCATGAATTCATCTAGTTGCTTCGATTATTACGTCATGAGCAGCTAAATTCCTTTAACCTGATATGGGATCTAGGCGTAGGTCTTGATAAGGTGTTGAGTGTTTAAGATTCGAAAGGTGGTAGGACTCCTTGATAATTCTAATATTTTAATTATTGTCTGTTGGTTGCAAATGATAGATAACACCTGCTTTGATTTAATTGAGAAAGAAATCAAATATAGTGGGAAGTGAATTATCAACAGGGACTTGGAAACACTAAACTTCCGTTTAATAATCAGCACTGTAACAAGGGCAGTGAATATAAATTCCCTAAGTTCGAGAGGATTAGGTAATTAAATGCTTAAGTAGGTCGATAGACATTTAAGCGTAACTTCGCTAAGGATAACTTGTTGTCCTAACTACCGTGAGAATCTTGAACTACTAGTAGCATCTGTCAAGTACCAAAACCCCTAGTGAACATAATTCAGGTTTTTCATAAACTCTTGATTATAAACATTTAAACTAAAGTGACCAAAAATTACTTGTTAACTAAAACCCCCCCTTTTTTTGGGAAACATCCAACTATTAGTTGATTAAATCGCAAACGATTTATGTTCACACCATATTCCCTATGGGATTCGACCCCAACCTAGTTGAGTTTTATATTGACAAAGATCTCTTACATTCTCATTGAGAGGTGTAGTTTGAGCATTATCATATGCTTTGGTCAAACAATACTAAGACTGAATAACTGAATTGGGACTGTTACTGAGACTATATCTGAGACTGTGGGAGGTATCATATAACCGGAATTTCCTAATTTGAGCTAATTGGGGTCCAACTAGTAACCCCAGTGTAAGACCCCACAAAAAACCTCATCATCTAAGTCCTTTAAAACAAGCCAAAAGAGGTCTCAGACTTAGAAAATCTTTAGCTAAGTGTTAGGACTTCGTCTTTTCTAAAGCCCTCAAACTTTGAGGAATTTATTTATGACCTTACCGACCTTCGAAATTTAATTTTTAAGTTGATTCACGATCGGGGAAGTCAATAGTACATCTCGGGTGAGTTTCAGAATTTTTGGACAAGCGTAAAGGCATATTTAGAACTCCAAAATAGCAGCTCAGGGCGATTAGTCTACAGAGCTCTGCCTAGTTCGGTGCTGGAGGATCTCGCGATGGAGACCGCAACACCTCACCCAGTGCGGCATTCCATATCCTGCGACGCCCTTGCCAATCCAAGGGTAATTTTTGCAGTTTTATTCCGCATTCTTAAGGGTAAATGAGTCATTTTCCCCACCCAATCCTTCCAAACATAAGATTTAAGCCTCTTCAAAGAACATTAGGCTTATTTTCATTACTTTTCTCTCAAGCAATACCCTAAGAACTCCAAAGCACCTCCTCCAAGAAGTCTAGATCCTCCATTTTTACTCCTAGAAAGTTTTAGATTAAGGGTTCCCAAGTAAAGATACTCAAGAATCCATCTTCAAGAATGCGAATAGGATTTTCAAAACCAAGCTTCTTCATCTAGTTCTTCATCCAAGGTATGTGGGGTTATGAACAAAGACAATCCTTCATCCTTGTGCCCAAAACTTATTTTAATTCCAATTTTACTGAATTTTTATATGATTTCACATGAAATTCAAGTTAGGGTTTATACCCATTATTGTTATTTATAAGCTTATGAGATTTCAAGTGATTGAAAGTTGAATTGCATGACTATTTTCATATAATTATGTGTATAATGCAACTTTTTAGATTTTCCCAATAGAGTTTAAGCATGATATTGAGATTCTTGATTTTATTATTTTGATATTGTTGAAGTATTTTCAAGAAGCATATTGAGCATGATGTTTTGTTATGATTTTACATGAGTTTGAAGCATGGGTCATTAATCCCTAATGAGTATTGCTATTTCAAGATTGATTATGCTATGAGTACTTTATGACTAGATTCTTTTAGATTATTGATAAAGATTTGACCTTTTGGTCTCAGAATATATATGAAATCCACTTTACAGATTCAGATTATAGATTTAGCTTCACATATATATAGTTGGGTTTCATTATAAACCATTATACTATTTTAAAAGTGGATTTCCATCAGAATGAGTATACAGATTTAATGGGAGTAGTATTGAGCATTGAGATGGGTATGTTACTATGATTTTATACCCCAAAACTACGTGCCACCATAGGATTTAAATTATTCCCACTTGTACGTGGATGACAGATATGTGATCACTTAGATAGGTTATACTCCCTGGCAAGAGTATGACTCCTCTTCTCAATGTGAGAATTCTTCCTTAGGAAGACGAGTCATTGGACTCCATGAATGCTCACATGGTTTATGTCGGTTAGAAGAACCCTCCTAATTCCTTTAGAAAGTATTCCCCTTTCAGATAAAACATTTTGCCAAGACAAATAAGTTTTCAGATTTTAGTTGGCCTATATGATTTGAGAATTTGAATAGAATACAGATTTCAGAACTAAGTGTAATGGCTCATGATATTTACATTAGATGCCTTACTATTTATAATTTATAATCTACAGATTTCAAATTTACTCAAGCCTATGTGAGTCCTTTACATTTGGCATGCATGATTTTATAAATTATGATGAATTTTCTTACTTATTTCATTCAATCATCAAAGTGCTGATCCACATGTATATCTATGTGCTGAATTATCTCATAATGTAGGTTCAGGTGCTTAGTCTCAGCAGCGTGAGTGACTTTCGGGCATCTCATCTACATCCCTGCAGTTGGTGAGTCCTCATCATTCGAGGACTTAGTTATATAGATTTCTAGTTTCTTAATAAATGTTTCAGTATTCATTTCAAACAGTTTAAGTCAGCCGGGGCGTGTCCCAGTGACTCTCTAGATTTAGTGAGTAGAGGTTTGTTGGACTACTAGATTCAGTTTTTGACTTGTGATTCCGTATTCAGATTTTTTCATATTGTTTTATCAAGACTCATGAGATTAGTATGCTTCAGATAAGACTTTCGTATTTATTATGTTTTCATATTCATTTTCCCTATTTTAAGGTTTAGATTTAGTAGAAAGTAGCTAGGGTTAGCTCAGAACTACTTGTAGTTCGGAGCACCATGTGGTATCCCGGGGAATTAAATTTTAGGGTGTTACAAACTTGGTATTAGAGACTAAGGTTTAGAGAGTCCTAGGGAGTCAGACAAAAAGCGTTATGTAGAGTCTTGATTATCGGTGTGAAGTGCGCCACATCTATGACCAAGAGGCTATGGAGCATTTTAGGAAATTATATCTTCTTTATGATCTATCATGAATTCAGTGTATCTATTTGCTTCTAACTCATGTTTTCACATGATAAAAAATTCCTCCTCATCGAGCACACAGAAATGATAACTAGCCATCTCAGCCCGCACACCCTTTGAATGAGAATGTATCCCATGCAGAGTTTCGGGCTACCTTTCAGGTGCTAGCCCAAGCTGTGACAACTAATGTTCAGGGTAACCATCAGGCTGTAATCCTACCTCCATAAGATGGGGACTTAGCCGCAGCCAAAATCTAAGATTTTATGAGAATGAACCCGCCGGAATTATTTAGGTCGAAGGCAGGTGAGGACCCACAACTTTATCTAGATGAGGTGAAATAGATCACCCAAATTATGCATATTTCTGAAGAGGAAATTGTAGAATTGCCATACTATAGGCTGAAGGATATTGTATATAATTGGGTGGTGATGTGGAAAAAAGTAGAGGGGAGAATGCAGTTCCCATGGCTTGGCAGATTTTTTAGGATACGTTCTTAGAGAAGTTCTTCTCATGTGAGATGAGGGAAGCTTAGATAGAAGAGTTCATGAACCTGAGGTAGGGATCGATGACAGTGAAGGAGTATTGCCTCAAGTTCAACCAGTTGTCTAAGTATGCCCCTGATTAGATGGCTGACCCTAGGTCAACCATAAGTAAGTTTATAACCGGTGTGTCTGGGCTAGTGGTTAAGGAATATAGGACAGCCATACTCATTAGAGATATGGATCTTACTATATTAATGATGTATGCTCAGTAGATAGAGGTAGAGAAGTTGAAGGAAAGAGAGAAAGTAAATAAGAGGGATAGAATAGGATAGTTTGATTCTGGTCAGAATAGGTCTGGAGGAGAAAATTGTTCACGGTTCTAGAATCATTCATCTATGTTTACACCTTCTTCAGCTCGTGCTTCTATGCCCAAAAATAGGCAGGAAATAGTGGGCCAAGTCTTCTATATCCAGATCTTAGAATAGTGTGAGTGGTATGTCCAATCATCCCCTATGTGCTAAGTATGGTAAGAATCATGCGGGTAAATATTTGTGGAGTCAGAAAGGTTGCTATGGTTAAGCCAGGTGGGTCACGTAACCAAAGAGTACCCACGTGCTAGATAGGGAAATGGGGATGTTCATCCCCAGACTCAGGCTAATAGTGCACCAGCTCCCCCTTAGGGCGCATCATCCAGTACTGGTGGCGGTCAGCGCCAGAATCAGTTTTATGCTCTACCATCTAGTCAGGAGCGGGAGGATTCACCAGATGTCATTACTGGTATGCTTTGTGTCTTTTATTTTGATGTTTATATGTTGTTAGATCCTGGGTCGAGTTTCTCTTATGTGACCCTATTAGCTGCAGTAAATTTTGAGATAAATTCTGAAAAGATCCCTAAGCGTTTCTTGGTTTCTACCCCAGTAGGTGGGTTAGTTATTGCTAAATAGATTTATAAAAGGTGTCCTATCACTGTCCTTCATAAAATTATGTTGGTAGACTTGATAGAGTTAGATATGGTTAATTTTAATCTTATTCTAGGTATGGATTGGCTCCATTCCTGTTATGCATCCATAGATTATTGTACCCGAGTGGTGAACTTTTAATTCCCACATGAGCCAGTCTTTGAGTGGTCAGGAAATTCAGTGTCTCCCAAGAGTCATTTCATATCTTATCTTAAAGCAAGAAAGTTAATTTCCAAAGGTTGCATTTATCATCTAGTTCGAGTCAAGGAAACTAAGTCTGGGACTCCAATAATTATGTCCATCCAAGTGGTCAATGAGTTTTCTGAAGTTTTTCTAGAAGATCTCCCTGGGGTACCTCCCGATAAAGAGATAGAATTCAGAATTGATCTTCTTCTCAATACTCCGCCCATTTTTATCCCTCTATACTGTATGGCTCCCATAGAGCTTAAGGATTTAAAAGAGCAACTCAAATATATTTTAGATAAAGGATTTATAAGACCTGGTATTTCTCCATGGGGCGCTCCCTTCCTATTCGTGCAAAAGAAAAATAGTTCCTTGCTTATGTGTATTGACTACCGTCAGCTAAATAAGGTCGCAGTTAAGAACAAATACCCTCTTCCTAGAATTGATGACTTGTTTGATCAACTCTAAGGTACAAGTTATTTCTCAAGGATAGACCTTAGATCCTGCTATCATCAACTTAAAGTAAGGGAGTGTGATATTCCAAAGACAACTTTCAGAACCCTTTATGGTCATTTTGAGTTTATAGTCATGTCCTTTGGGCTAACAAATGCTCCAGCAGATTTCATGGATCTCATGAATCGAGTGTTTAAATAGTATCTAGACATGTTTGATATAGTATTCACAGATGATATCCTTGTGTACTCCAGTAGTGAGGATGGCCATGTAGATCATCTTAGTATTGTCTTGCAAACTCTTAGAGATCATAAGTTATTCGCCAAATTTAGCCAGTGCAAATTTTGGCTAAGATCAATAGCCTTTCTTGGTAATGTTGTTTTCGCCGATGGCATCAGAGTCGATCCCCAAAAGACAGAATCCATATGAAATTGGCCTAGACCTATCTCTCCACCAGAAATTAGGAGTTTTTTGGGTCTATCTGTTTATTACAGATGTTTTGTTGAGGGTTTTTTATCTATTGTGTCTCCTATGTCTAGATTGACCCAAAAGAAAGTTAAGTTCCAGTGGTTAGATTCCTATAAGAAGAGTTTCAGGAGTTGAAGACTCGACTCACTTTATCCCCAATGTTAGCATTACTAGATGGTACAGATGGTTTCATTATTTATTTTGATGCCTCTAGAGTTGGATTGGGTTGTATGTTGATGCAGAGAGGTAAGGTCATAGACTATGCCTCTAGAAAGCTTAAGCCTCATAAGAAGAATTACCCAACCCATGATCTTGAATTAGATGCCGTTGTTTTTGCTCTGAAAATCTAGAGACATTATCTGTATGGTGTGCATGTTGATGTGTTCATGGACCACAAACGTTTATAGTATGTGTTTACGCAGAGAGAGTTGAATCTCCATCAGAGAAGGTGGTTAGAATTGCTGAAAAATTATGACATGAGTGTGTTGTATCATCCGGGAAAGGCCAATGTAGTGGAAAATGCCCTTTGTATATTGTCCATGGGCAGTGTTGCTCATGTGGAGAATAATAAAAAAGAGCTAGTTTGGGAAGTGCATCACTTGGCTAGATTGGGTGTCATATTGGTTGATTCAGCCGAGGGGAACATTTGGGTGCAGAGTAGTGCAGAATCTTCCTTAGTTTCT
>NW_025890840.1:0-1625 GCF_002878395.1 Capsicum annuum
CCAAAAAAGGCAAAATTTGATTGCAATAGTAAATTCCATCTTGACCCAGTAGGTTCCTTTAAGGCTGAATACTAAAAATAACAGAACAAGAAATGCTCTAAGCTGTTCGACTTCAATTTGCTAACATGTTTAAGTAGTGCAAGAAACCATGGGAGAAGGGACCAAGAACCTCCAGGCTCCAACTGACATTATAAAATCTCAACGCAACAGAGTGGACATAGCAATTCAGTTGAGTTTCTTTAGCTAAATGTTACCTGAGGCATACAATTATCTGTTCATGGCTTGACAAAGGTTAACTTTCTTTCATTTACCATTCAATATATGGTCATTTATAGTGTGATCAGTTAAGAAGCTAGAAATGGTTCCAGGAGAAATATTGTAGACTCTACTAAGTAATAATTATATGGAAAAGGAAATATAACAATGACAATGACAAAATCCAAATAGGTAATTATGTGACATGAGTTCAACATAATATTAGGTCCAGTCATACCTTGCAAAACACATTAATTGAGAAATTCTGCAGTAACTCATGCTGAAATATCTGTGGGGTTTTAGCATCATTGTTGTGTCCAGGAAGAGACCAATTATGTTGAACCGGAGGCCGCACCGCATGCCTTTCCTTCCATAATGCTTTGGACTGATCCAAGGACAGAGATGACCTATCATGCGTGGAACTGCTTGAGAGCCCAACTGTCAGCTTGGGAACTAGAAAACTAGCCATTGCACCAAAAGCACTCGGACTCGGTGCTGAATTAGACTCATTATCCATTTCGGTTTGCCCAAAAACATCCTGCAGAGAGACTCCTCTGTAAGTACTAGATACAGTTGCAGGAAATTTCTATAAAATGACATGCATTTCCGTGCGCTAAGGAACATACTTCAATATGGTAAATGGTCTGTGGAATGTTATCTATATCTCCCACAATGTATAACGTCGCATTTGCTGGAAAATACCAACGTTCATGAAATTTTCTAATTTTATCAGCATCCCATTTCTTGATCTGCTCTTCCAGCCCAATTGGGAATCTTTTGCTCAGCTTGTTCTCAGAATGCAAGTGTTGTAACAACTGCGATCAACAAAATATGGGAAGATGGTAGTTTTTAATTAGTATGAGAAATTCAAACTATTGAACTAAAACAAACAAAAAGATAATAACTGATCATCTTGTGAATTACTTGGCAGTCGACACGGTATTCTATAGTATTCATCATTTGTAGCTCTGACAGTATTGCACGTCTTTCTTTCTCAACTCGTGAAGCAAGAAACTTGGGATGGAAAGCAATCTATATTTTTCAACAAAAAGAAAAGGGTCAAACGATCAGCCATAAATTGTTTACTAAATAAAACCCAAAGGGAAAGCACATATGAGGGATAGAATTTTATCATATGGTCAGTTCAATTGACACAAGATTCTGGAGAAGTGAAGACAGCTGCAATCAGAGAAGCAAATGGAAAAGGGAAAAAAAAATGGTACCTCATTCAGAGCATCTAGGACCACTGGAAGACAGTCGCCTTCTGAGCCCTGGGGGGGATTTTGATCAATCAAACTCTGGGAATTATACTGCTTGTTCAGACAGTATTATTCGAATTTGGAAAGCAAATTACACGGCTGACTTGTTAA
>NW_025890841.1:0-1660 GCF_002878395.1 Capsicum annuum
TTGAATTCAATATTGCATATAAGTGCTTGTGATTTTATTTTTAGGTAAATTTTATTTTAATTTTACTTTTATCTATTTCATTTTCGAACAAATATGAGTTGGATGTACTATCTTGACTACCTATGTTCATATTGTGGTGGATCACACTTTAGGAGAGATTTTAACCATACTCCTCAGGGAGAGATGGAATCATCATCTTGATTCGGTAGGGAGTATAGTTGTCCTTCGTCTGGTAGTCGAGATGGATATTAGGATGATTGTTAAAATACCCCCTCCCCATTTATACTAATCGAATTGTTATTTCTTCTTTTAAGACTATGTATTGTGATGAGAAGAAGAAAGAGCAAGATACTGAGTCCAATAGTTGTGGCCCAATGTTCCTAGCCATTTTGGATCGGTCAGATGCAATAGGGGAGAACCTAGAACACATACATTAGGAATAGACAAGTGTCATGAAGGAGGTGACGGGCAAAGAATAAAATCTTGAAACTATAATTACCATGCTCATTGCCCAAGAGAACGTGTGTTAAGAAGAGAAATCAAGCTATAATGATGATCTTGGTGGAGAAAAATCCTCAAAGGATTCCCAATCATTCGACTCATATGACGAAGAAGAAGACAAAATAAAAGAAAGGCCCTTCGAGAAAAGAGAAGAATCAAAGCAAATTTCTTACAATGACTCTAGCTCCCTAAATTAGATGTTGGACTTCGTTCAACCCATTTTCACCATTAGGCTTAGAGGATGTGATGAGGATCCATCCCTTTGAATAAATGGAGGATTGTGGGGTGGCGGAGTCCAACTATTATATTTTATAGTTTGACATTCCTAGGGATCCCATGGAACCCCATCTATCAATTGCCAAGGAATTCAATTTCCAATGTACAAAGAATGACCTATTGATGTACACACTTTTACCCATGTAGCAAATCCGGAAGATCAATGTAATATTAGGTAAAAGGTTCAAGTCTTCAAAATGGCGAGATCGAGGCTTTCTCACCATTCGCTCATATTTTCAAAGTTTTATCTTGGTAAATTTTAATCTTTTGTCCCTCTTTCGCTCATTGAATATTGACTGAAATCTGGGACAGAGATTTAAATTTTATGAGTAGAAACACAGAAGGAAGGAGTGGAGGCATCATGCTACGATGTTAAACTAAGCGCTCGATGGGAGGTAACCCATCACGCCATGAAAAGTGGCACATATCGTTTTATTTATACATGCTTGGGTGGATTTTTGTTTTTACTTTTGTGCATACATAATTGATACAACCAAATTACAACCTTCTTATGAAAGTGTAAGAGGTCTATGTCAAATATAGAACCCAACTAGGTTGGATGTCGAATCCCACAGGGAATACTGTGTTCACTAAGTATTGTGGTTGTTATTAGACTATTGATAGAAGGTTCCTAAGCAAAAATAGGGTTTTCAATTTATCAATTGTATAAAAATGCTTCTCACAGAAAGTAATCCACTTGTTGATTGTATTAAAAATTATAATTCAGTAAAAGTAGTCAAACTAGAGTTATGGTTACCCAGGGTTGTGAAATATTTTGAATTCCCTATGAACAATTCAAATTGCAAGAGTAATTGAATTCTATGGTTTACTCATGAGTTTCTCAACCTAAATGAGTAATTTTATCTTATGTGTAGCTAAACAT
>NW_025890842.1:0-2412 GCF_002878395.1 Capsicum annuum
CAATTTATCATTAAATAACGTGTAATAGTTAGTTATTCTTGTATATACAAAACATATTATCGGTGTTTGATTGAGCATACTAATCCTGTGAGTTAATAGATTTTGTAATTTAAACTTTGAGAGTGTAATACCTTGAATTTTTCAGGATCTAGACCTCTTAAAAAATAGGCCATGAAGTTAGCTTACCAGTGCTTCAAGCCTCGTCTTAATCTGTGCAGTAGCAAGAAGTTACGAAAAATTTCCCTTAATGGCTCGATTCACTATTATGACTATGACTCATGGTAACGAGTCGTAACCATTCATGACAGTCGTCACGAGTGAGTCGTAGTCACTCTAGTGGATCCCTCAGCTGTATCCAAGTAACTACGACTCCTCACTATGATCTGTAATTGTAACGCCTCGAATCTGATACCTAAAATGCTACACGGTGCCCATGACCCCGAAAGACCACAAGCTAACCCATGACTGATATCTGTAAACTAAGCACTGAATAATAGTAATAATATCGTAAATGCGAAAACATGAACTGAAAGGCCCTAAGGATCACTACTAGTACATAACTGAAAAATATGGTATAGTAATACCAAAACAACTGAGATAATTGTCTGAACATACTGTAGTTTAAAAGCCTCTAAACTGTCTGAATAAAGAGTTGATGGGACATGTCTCCATCTAACTCCAACTACTGAAATAAACTGAAAATTGAAATAGTAATGTGATCATCATGTCCTCGAAGAATGAGGACTCGTTGCTACCTCTGATCACTGAACTGGGATGCTACTGGTTCTCTGGAGCTCGTGTTTCTTAACCTATGGTATAAGACACCATAATGCAAATGCGTCAGTACTTTAAATGTAATGGTATACAAGTAAGGTAGGCTGAATGCAATAGGTTCATATGCATGAACAATACTAACTAACTGACTAACATGAACGTGAGAATACATTCATGCATACGTAACTGTAACTGACATCATGATAGAACTGAATGCTAAGTTCTAAATACTGAGTTTACTAATAACATGGAATTACTGATATCCGAGGGTCTGATACTATGTTACTGATACATGAATAACTATTTCTAACAATTCTGATTATGAAGAACTGGTCTGGTTGACTGCGTCTAACAGTTCTGAAGCTGAATATTGATAACATGAGTTCTAATAACTTATATAACTGATAACATGAGTGACTGTATCTGACAGTCCTGAATTTGATGGAACTAGCTGAGTTCTGTACTGTATCTAAGTAACTGAACCTGAGATCAGTCATATTTGGCGGGTGATATCTAAATCTGATGATACCGTTACTGATTGACCACAGTTGAGATCAGTCCTGTCTAATAGGTGATCCTGAAGTCTATTTATAATGATAAGGAGTGACTGTATCTGACAGTCCTAAATCTATACTACTGAGCTGAATTGACTGTATCTGACAGTCCTTATTTTATAACTAAAACTGTGGGATGTATTCATCTAATCGACATGGCCCATACTAAGCTAACTGGGGTCCAACATGTAACCCCAGCTGGAAGGGTGTCAGTACCGCGCCACTGGTAAAGACAACTGTTGTGGAGTCAGTCCTAATCTAGCGGGTGACCTCTGGGATCAGTCCTATACATTTAAATGTGCTAATGGGTGATCCCTGAGTATGTCAGTCCTATCTAACGGGTGACATCTCATACCTACACTGGCTACGTAGTTCTGGAACTTAGGGATTAATTCTACGGATCTCAGTCCTATCTAGCGGGTGAGTCCCCATCCCTAGGCTCGCTCGGTGCTGAATCCTACTCTCATCTGAAAGATACTGAACCGATTAATTAAGCTGAACTAATTAACTGAACTGAACTGATTAACTGAGCTGAACTGATACTAGTAGTATTGTTTAGCGGAGCTAAACTAAATTTACTAAGTCCCGTTGACTGACGAATTGTACTGAGTTCTGAGGACTGACTGAGAATACTGAAGTTACTGAGATTGACTGGGAATACTGAGGTTACTGAGATTACTGAGTACTGAGATTATTGAACTACTGAGATTACTGAGATTTCCTGATTTACATGACTGACTGAGTTCTATGGATCATAGCTTGACTGAAGAGATCGTGAAAACATGACATGACTCTAGGCACACAGCTAAATGTTCGAATACAAGTAGGGGTGGGCATATTTTGGTTTAAACCAAAAAAACCTAAAAATCAAACCAAAATTTAATTTTGGTTTTGGTTTTTCGATCTTTTGGATTGGATTCTATTTGTAATTTTAAAACTTCGATTTTCGGTTGTTGAAAAAAACAATTGGTTAAACCGAAAAACTGAAATTTTATAAATAAATAATATATATATATTATATATATATATATATATATTATATATATATATATATAATATTTAGTAATTCACATTCACAATTAAC
>NW_025890843.1:0-1335 GCF_002878395.1 Capsicum annuum
ATTATGAACTGGGAGAACACATGATTTCTGATAAAATGCATGAATATGAGTTATGATTATAGAGCTGACATGTAATGTCTAAGTAGATATCATGATAACTGATGTACAAATACTAAAATAATAATGGGTCGGGAATCTTCCTCCCTAGTTTTACTCTACAAAAAATTGGCATCACTACTAGAATCTGAGAGCCTGACCTGGTTTTCTTGTTCTATCATCTCCCCTTAGCTTTAAGCTATCACTCTAAGTCTGTGGTGCTAGACACTGAGAAGGGCTCTACTTGAGTTTCGCGACTGACACCGAATTTAACCACTATTTAGGGGGTTACAAAAAGGAAGTGAAGTTTTAGGGTCTACTAAAACATACATAAGAATATAAAATGCCTGTAACATACCCATAACTGTATCAGGAGAACTTTCTTGATAATGTCGGGACTAGAGTGCATAAAGTAAATTCTGGCGTTGACCACTTATGGCACTAGAAGTAGCGCACTAATGAGTCGAGCGACCTACTGGAGCTAGAGAATAACTGTACTGACTCAGTGGACCAACCTTAGCACATTATCTAATCTATTTCCTAGCTCGCCACATCCAAAACACACATCACATCCAGCTCTACACACACATTTATGATTCCTAACATATTTACCACAAAATAGATGGGTACAACCACTGTTCCTACTACCTGGGTTCTTGGAGCCTGGAGCCCCATCTGACTATCTTTTCTAAACTTTGGTATTGGCTCACTAGATGAAGATGGAATTGGGGTTGAAAACTTCTAACGGAACTGAGAACGGTTACCACCCTCTGACCCTGACTAAGCAAAATTAAAACTACCTTTCGTAGCTAGTTTGCTCTCTCTTTCTGTCTCTTTCTCCTTATCCTTTTCCTCTTTGATCTTCTAAGAATGGATCATAAGCCTAGACAAGTCCATCTCCTAAATGAATATAGTAGTCCTGCACTTCTTGACTACACTATCAGCTACACCAGAAACAAACTTACTCATCCTAGACCTATTATCAGACACCACATTAGGAGCATACTTGGCCAACTAAGTCAACTTAAGTGATTACTCCTTCACACTTATTCTACCTTGTTTCATATTAATAAACTCCAGCACCTTAGCTTTCCTCAAATTTAAAGGAAAGAACCTGTCTAAAAAGGTTGTGGTGAACTACAGGCCCTGCATCTGTGCATCTATCCTCCTTCCACTACTTATACTAGGTATGAGCTACATTCCACAACTGGTAAGCATCCAAATATACACTCTCACTAGATAAAACACCTATAATATTAGTCACCTTCTGACTCATGTCAAGAAACTCCTGTGGATCTC
>NW_025890844.1:0-1401 GCF_002878395.1 Capsicum annuum
CTAAGGTCTTTCCTGATGACCTTCCTGGTGTTCCGCCTAATAGAGAGATTGATTTTAGGATTGATCATGTTCCAGACACTTGTCCTATCTCTATTCCCCCATGTATAATGGCTCCATAAAGGAGCATAAGAAGAAACTAAAGTATCTTCTAGACAAGGATTTCATCCATCCTAGTGTGTCTTTGTGGGGTGCACCGATTTTATTTGTGCGTAAGAAGGATGGTTCCCTTTGGATGTGTATTGATTACAAGCATTTGAATAAGGTAATGGTAAATAATAAGTACCCTCTTCCGAGGACAGATAATTTGTTTGATCAGCTTCAAGGTGCTAAGATTTTCTCCAAGATTTGTCTTTGATTCGGGTATCATCAATTAAAGAATAGGGAGATGGATATTCCATAGACTATTTTTCTTACTCGGTATGGGTACTTTGAGTCTTTTGTTAGTTCTTTTGGATTGATCAATGCCCTGGTGGCATTCATGGACTTGATAAATAGAGCTTTTTATTCATTTCAAGATTTGTTTGTCATTGTTCATAGATAATATTTTGGTTTACTTGAAGAGTGAGGTAGATCATGTCGATCACCTCTGCATTGTATTGCAAATCCTAAAGGAGTAGTTGTTGTATAACAAACTTTCAAAATGTGAATTTTGGTTGAATGTTGTCACTTTTCTGGGTCATGTCATTTCTAGTAAAGGGATCATAGTGGATTTGCAGAAGGTTGCAGTAGTTAAGAAGTGGCCTAGACCAACAACTCCAATCAATATTCGGAGCTTCTTCGGTTTAGCTGGTTACTACAAGAGGTTTGTGGGGATTTTTTTTACTATAGTTGCGTCGTTGACTAAGTTTACTCAGAAGAAGGTAAAGTTCTTGTGGTCTAATGCTTGTGAGGGTAGTTTTGAGAAGATGAAGGATATGCTAACTTCGGCACCAATCTTAACGTTATCCGAAGGCACTGATGGGTTTATGGTTTATTGTAATGTGTCTCGTGTGGGGATTGGTTGCGTCTTAATGCAGCTAATGTGTGAGAAGATGCTAACACATTTTAGGGTTTTAACTGAGAATAATTGCAAAGTCTTAAGCAACTTTTGTTATTTTTGATTTTTTTTCTCTTTGATATTGCAGTAAAAGTCAAGATGTAAGAGAACCAGCAATAATGAAAGTAAAAGAGTTGATTTTTTAGAAAGTAGAGAGGGAAGTATAGCTGACGACTTTTATGATAAGTCGTCAGTCTTGTGATAAGCTAGTAGAGTTGCCGTCAGCCTTCGACAGAGAATGAGATTCAGCTGGAAGAAGTGACGACAACCTGTGATAGTTCGTCAGAGTTTTGATAAGCAACCAGGCTCGTTATCAGGCTTAGGCAGTGCTTGAGAACTTGAAGTGAAGAAGCAACGACAATTCT
>NW_025890845.1:0-6027 GCF_002878395.1 Capsicum annuum
CAACAACTATTATATGCCTCAAGCCCAAATAAGTTAGGATAGGCTAAATGAATCTTTATTCGTCATTTAAGCTCATATCATATTATCATAATAATTATGCGGCGTGAGCTTCCTTCCACTAGCATTCTCAATCCCCGATAAAGGAGGAGGATTGCAGTAGGCCATCAGCCAGTTTAAATCTTACAAATTCATACACTACTACTCCTTTGAGCGAAGAAAATTCTAAAACATGTCAAACATAATTTTTCATATTCATCAAGTAAAAATTGATCTCCAAGATAAATTTTCAGAAACAATAATCACATATTTCAAGTCAATATACTACTTAGTGCAGGGCATTTAATCATCTCAGATAGACATTCTTCAATTATTTGTTTGATTTACATGAGTTCGTCTTCAGATATCACTATTTTCTCTAAAACGTTAACGACGCATAACCAACATACTTGTTCCTCTTGTAACCATCACATTGTTACTGCCTGTCCCTTCATATTACGTACTCCCTTTGACCAATATTAGCTGTACGCAATTCATTCCACAACTTAAAACATATATAAGTAGAGTTTTACTTCTAATCTATATCTTATAATGTTATACTGTTCTAGATTATTATGAATATTTTTTATGTGTTATCTTTAGTTTAATTAGTTAGTATCTCTAAATAGCTCAATTCAAAATTTTATTTACATTAAAACAATGATTTAAATTATTTATC
Source organism: Capsicum annuum (assembly GCF_002878395.1). Classification (NCBI taxonomy): domain Eukaryota; kingdom Viridiplantae; phylum Streptophyta; class Magnoliopsida; order Solanales; family Solanaceae; genus Capsicum; species Capsicum annuum. Next base: position 716 of record NW_025890845.1, read on the forward strand.
CTTCAATAATAGATAAAATTGTCTTTTAATTTTTTTAATTATTATATTATTATTTTTATATAGTATTGAATATTGTCTTTAAAAAATCGATAAGTGTCATTTAAAAAAAGAATTTGTTGACCTTTCACCAATAAAAAAGGTTTACTGGACATTTACTTTAAAAAAGGTAGGTTGTTTGGGTTTTTACGTGATTTTTTTCTAAAAAGTCTAACTATATGTAATGTTTTATTGGGTATTTCATTAGATCTTTTCATTATAAGAGGTCTGCATATATGAAAAATTCAAAACCTTAAAATATTAATTAATTTTTTAAATTATAATGTAATATAAAATTAATATTGGTTTTTTTTTTTCATATGTATGTAAAAAAACATTCTATAAGAGGAAATTATATGATAAAAGGTATTAATAAAGTTATATATACTTCTAAAATATATGAGTTCTCCAGAATACACCGACTTTTATATACATTTTTCAATTACATTGTTTCTAAGATCAGGAAGGCACGTACCTTTTCCGACTGATTACATTCTCTCTGAATTATTAAATGTATTTATTTTTTCTTTTAAAAAATATATGTTTTGTATTATTAGATACGAAATTAAGTCCTTGGTAGATGACAAGTGGAGTCTATTCCCGAAATTAGAATCATATTACATGAGTGATTTAGCTAGGAAATCAAGGTTTGAAATCAAAGTTTATGAATTTTGTGGCATCCTCATGTCGACATTGGATGTTTAAAATCTCAATTTTCAAAGTAATGATTTACTTTTTGATGCTTTGAGATTGATTAACTGAATCTCTCGCACTGAAAGGGGAAGAGCTATTATTATTGTGATTGAATCTAATTGTTAGTATACATAATTCTATGTTAATGAGTGAAGATGTGAGCTTTAAATATTGACCTATACTAACAATAACCTTTGTTTTGGTGTAACATTGATTTGTTGTCTTGTTGGTGCAGGAAGTGACACCATTGAAGAAAAAATTGGATACAGTTGATATTTCTTTGGAAAAATCTCTTGTGCTTCTATACTTTATTCTTTTTACACCTTACTTAGTGGAAATACACTTGGTTGGATATGTTGTTGTTGTAATAATTAAAATTATTGTTCAACAGATCTTTAGCCGGATCCATGCATGTACATTTGGTCAATATATACAGAAATTTACAATTTCTCAATTTATTTTCGATGTCTCAATTTATGTGGTGCAATGGCAATTTTAAAATTCAAAGTAATTTTTTCCTTAAAATTTATGAGTAACAAAAGATTACGTGAGACACAATGTACATAACCTATTGAGATACAATATTTTTATTTATGCAATTTAAATAAATATTGTACTAATTTTTAGGTCAATTAAAAAAAGAAGTAGCTTAGTGCACTAAGCTCCCGCTATGTACACAATGCTGGAATACATTTTTGGAAGAGGCTATTTCCAAGGCTTGAACCGGTGATCTCCTGATCATATGAAAATAACTTTATCAGTTATTTCAATTGCTAATTTGTAAATAATATTATTTTTCTTATGTATTATATTATTAATTAACGTGAGATACATGCGCAAAGCATGTACACTAAACTAGTAATATTAAAAGTGTGAATAACCTTAGAAATGTCGTTTAAATTTTTTGTCCTTCACTAAAAGTCTTTTCTTTAGACAAAATCGTCTTTTCACTATTTTTTCTAATATTTAAGAGCTGAAAATTAATTAAATATATATATGGTAAACCTTTCCTTATTAGAGGTCATGAGTATTAATGACAACTAATATTTTTTCATTAATTTTAGAATTCTAAATTAAATAAATTTGATTTAATGGAGATTTATTAAAATTAAAAAAAAAAATTTTAGGAAAAAAAAATCGACCACAAGTGGTCGTTTTTTATTAAATTAATTAATTAATTGTAATATTAAATCGACCACTTGTGATCGGTTTTTTAATAAATAAATTAATTAATTTAATAGAAACCAACCACAACTGGTTGGTTTAATAGTAAAATTAATTAATTAATTTAATTAAAAACCGACCACAAGTAGTCGATTTTTATTAAATTAATTAATTAAATTTAATATAAAATTAGCCACCCTGAATTTTTTTTTTCAAAAACTGACCACTTGTGGTTGGTTTTCTGGGAATTTGTTTAAACAATAAAAATCAAAACCCAAATACAACATGCAACAACAACAATGCAATACAATAGTAACCAAATCAAATATAGAAGCAACAACAACTAAAACCAAATGTAAATACTTTCAAAAGTATACAACACATAAAAAATGTCCAATAAAAGTGAGTATGAAAAACTACAACAATAGTTTCAAACAACAAAATGTCTACATTTAAAGTACAACACATATAAAAATAAAAAAACTAAAAGTCATCATCATCGAATTCGTCCTCGTCTTCCATATCACCATCCATGCTGAAATCATCCAGGGGGCCTAGATCTTTTGCAGCCCGAATTGCATCACTAGGACACGGAGGAATAACCCCTGCAGTCTGAATGAAAGAGCTGGATTGCTACTGCAGCATCTTGATTTGTGATGTTATTGCCTTCTCTGTCTTCTTCTGCCTCTCTCTCTGTTCAACAAACCTCTCTCTCTGTTCAGTAAGCTCTTGAGTGAGTTGAGAAACCGTATTTTGTAGTCTTTCAATGGTTTCTCTATCAACTGAAGAGCTAAAGTATGCAGCGCCGGACGAACACCTAATATTATCACCAAAATATTTTGTGTGGTATCCATAAAAATGGCCTCTATTTACAGGACCCACAACTTTTGTCCATAACTCCTCCTCTAAATGCTGGGGTATTGGGTCACCCTGACTTTCAGGAGGCTGACTACGATGATACTCACAAACAAGACACGTATATTCATCCTATATTCAAAGTAAAGTTACTACTAAAAGTCAAAAAATATCAAAGTAGTTATAATTGAATAATATCAACTTTGAGAAAAAGATTCATAAATTCAAAATTTGTTTCTTACGTGGACAACTTTTGCACGAGCTTCAACCCAGACATCTTCATCAGTCGGGTTCTTTTTCTTTTTCAGATGAGTCTTCTCGAATAGCTCATCAGTTGGTATTTAACTACCCTTTTTTTTCCTGCATATGAAAAAATTATCAATGTTCAAATAATAAAAAAATTTAAATAGAAACAAACAATTTAAACTGTAAAAGTTACATACCATTTATTCCAGCACAACAAGACTACTTCTGACACCCGCAGTATGTAGGGAGCCACCCTTGGATGATGCCTGGGCTTTCCTTTCTTTTTCCCACAATAATTGGTAATCTTCGCTACTCCAATGGCGAAGATACTGTTGCCATGCGGCTTCAGGAATCCACTTAGGTTTTACCAATTTCGTTCGGGCATAATCTAAGAGACCGTTAAATCTGGCTCTACATCTTATGAAAAAGTTCCTCTTTATAAGAAATGTATTTGAATCATTCCACCAGTAAAATTTCGACAGTAAAAATATAATATTCAATCTTTTGTTCTAACAAAGTGTTAATAAGTAGTCGATAAGCTAAATCCTTACCTTAAATTCTTTAAAGATTCTTTCCCTGTCAAATTTTGGAACCTTTTGTCAGCTGGTCCAGTAGCCGTTGAAGTGCCGAGAAATGCATATTCGCGTCTTTTGTCCAACTCCAGCATCCGGCCTGAACCTACAACACAAGATCAAACAGTAATTTCATAGAGCATAATAACATAGTAATGAAAAAATGAATAACATTATTATATTTAAAAATCTTACCCTTTCGCAAATGGAACAAGATAAATCCTCCCAGAATCATCTTTGTCTCCTAGCTGCCTAGTAAGTGATGGTGGATGCACTGATGTGGGCGAATCTGAAGCGCTAAATGGAGTGCCTCCAAGCTAAAGATCTGACAACCCAATAGATCTAGCAGAATCACTGTACGAAGCTGCATGACTGCTGCAGGAGGGTATCGATGATGGTAGATGTCTGGATAGGCCAGCGGCCGTACTATAGTATTGTGCTGGCGGTGGCATGGTCATAGGAGCAGAATGAGTCGGTGTAGACCCATGAAGTGGCCCCATATGCGTAGGAGTAGGTATCAAATCCTTGAATGACCTAGAATATGAGGGTCGTGCTATCGCATCAGCAAATCGACCCTCAGATATATGAATACCTGTCGGTCGTCTATAAGGCGGAGGTTGTCTTTTCTTTTTTGGTTTCGTAGTATCAACTTTTCCCTTACCCTTGTCACCTCTGCCTGACATCAAAATTATGTTAAGTTAACAAGTAGTTAGTTCCTACAAAATGAATATATAAGAAAACATTCCAAGTAACTAATTTCAAGTTACTAATTCACATTTCAAATTGCTCCAACAACACGAGATACAGACAAGTATATTTTATTACTATATAAATCATGGAAAAGTGAAAACAACAATCTTAAACAGTATATTACATATTAATCTTAAATAAGAAAAATAAAGGTAAATATATAGTACAAAGCAAAAAGACATCAATACATAATAAATACAACCTACACAACTAATCCTCCTTTTTTGAAGACTTTCCACTAAACCATTCACCCTCTCCAGCGGTTTCCTCATCTCCTACCCACTCAGCCTCTTCTTCTGCAATATTAACTTCTTTAAATATATTTTTCGGACGATTCAAACCATTCACGAATTCAAGGTTCACTGGCTGGTGATCAATCTACATTTCATTTAGCTATGCAGTCTCTAGCACATTCTCAACTTTCAACCGGCCTATAGGCTTTGTTTTTATTACAACCCACTAATCAGACTTGTCATTGCGCAACGGATAAGGAGCATAATACACTTCTTTAGCATTTTGCGCTAGAAAAAATGGATCGTAAATAGGATACGACCTATTATGCTTCACTTCAATGATGTTATGCTCCTTATGTACTCTTGTGCCCCTTGTCACCAACCAAGTCACATTCTAAACAAAAAAATCATCTTTAAATTCCCTACACTTAACCATTTTCAAGTAACTAAGTCACCAACCAAGTCACATTCTAAACAAAAAATTCATCTATAAATTCCCTAAACTTAACCATTTTCAACCAACTAAGCCACCAACCAAGTCACATTCTAAACAAAAAAATCATCTATAAATTCCTTACACTTAACCATTTTCAACCAACTAAGTCACCAACCAAGTCACATTCTAAACAAAAAAATTCATCTTTAAATTCCCTACACTTAACCATTTTCAAGTAACTAAGTCACCAACCAAGTCACATTCTAAACAAAAAAATCATCTTTAAATTCTCTACACTTAACCATTTTCAAGTAACTAAGTCACCAA
>NW_025890845.1:6127-8995 GCF_002878395.1 Capsicum annuum
CTAAACAAAAAAATCATCTTTAAATTCCCTACACTTAACCATTTTCAGGTAACTAAGTCACCAACCAAGTCACATTCTAAACAAAAAAATCATCTAAAAATTCCCTACACTTAACCATTTTCAACTAAAAAAGTCGTCAACCAAGTCACATTCTAAACAAAAAAACCATCTTTAAATTCCCTACACTTAACCATTTTCAACCAACAAAGTCACCAACCAAGTCACATTCTAAACAAAAAACCATCTATAAATTTCCTAGACTAAACCATTTTCAACTAACAAAGTCACCAACTAAGTCACATTCTAAATAAAAAATTCATCTTTAAATTCCCTATACGTAACCATTTTCAACCAACAAAGTCACCAATCAAGTCACATTCTAAACAAAAAAAAACCAAATCACATTCTAAACAAAAAAATCATCTATAAATTTCCTACACTTAACCATTTTCAACCAACAAAGTCACCAACCAAGTCACATTCTAGACAAAAAACCATCTATAAATTCCCTACACTAAACCATTTTCAACTAACAAAGTCACCAACTAAGTCACATTCTAAATAAAAAATTCATCTTTAAATTTCCTACACGTAACCATTTTCAACCAACAAAGTCACCAATCAAGTCACATTCTAAACAAAAAAAATCATCTTTAAATTTTCTACACTTAACCATTTTCAAGTAACTAAGTCACCAACAAAGTCACATTCTAAACAAAAAAATCATCTATAAATTCCCTACACTTAACCATTTTCAACTAACAAAGTCACCAACCAAGTCACATTCTAAACAAAAAATTCATCTTTAAATTTCCTAAACTTAATCATTTTCAACCAACTAAGCCACCAACCAAGTCACATTCTAAACAAAAAAATCATCTATAAATTTCCTACACTAAACCATTTTCAAGTAACAAAGTCACCAACCAAGTCACATTCTAAATAAAAAATTCATCTTTAAATTCCCTGCACTTAACCATTTTCAACCAACAAAGTCACCGACCAAGTCACATTCTAAACAAAAAAAATCATCTTTAAATCTCCTCTACTTAACCATTTTCAAGTAACTAAGTCACCAACCAAGTCACATTCTAAATAAAAAAACCATCTATAAATTTCCTACGCTAAACCATTTTCAACTAACAAAGTCACCAACCAAGTCACATTCTAAACAAAAAAATCATCTTTAAAGTTCCTCCACTTAACCATTTTTAACTAACAAAGTCACCAACCAAACCACATTCTAAACAAAAAATCATCTTTAAATTCCCTACACTTAACCATTTTCAACTAACAAAGTCACCAACCAAGTAACATTCTAAACAAAAAATCACCTTTAAAGTCCCTACACTTAACCATTTTCAAGTAACTAAGTCACCAAATTTGCATACCAAATGATATGAGAGCAAGTTCACAATAGAAGAAACAAGCAACAATAAGACCAACAATATGTCAACAAAAATGCTAGTGAATACGACAAGGCCACACATGGCTTCACTAGATTTCAATATGAACAATAAAAAGAAGATAACAACAATGCTAGTGAATCGAACATGGCCACACACAGCTTCACTAGACTTCAATACGAAAAATAACAAGGCTTCATTATAACAAATTAGAGAGAAGTCAACTTACCCTTGCTTGGCCTAAATTAAAGTGAAAGAGATAAGTGGTCACCGAAAAAATAGCAAAGCAATTCTTTTTCTAAATTCGGATTCTTTCAAACGGTAACATCACATTCCAAGCAACCCATTAGGCAAGTAGAATTAAAAAATCTTGATCATTATGCAAAATAACAAATATCTTGCCATCCTTATTTTTCTCGTATTTTTAGCTTAAAATCACCATAAACAAACCACCAACATACTAAAACTATAATGGAGTATCAATAAAAGTAAACCCTAATTTACTTGGTAAACACACAAAGAGGGGATTTTGATAAGCTTCACTTGATAAAATACACACATAGAACAACTAAAATTATGAAATTAAATGGAATCTTGAACTAACTAAATGAAAATTTCCTAAAATTGAACTAACTAAAATTGAATCTTTACTTTAAACTAACTAAAATTGAATCTTGAACTAACTAAATGGAAATTTTCATTACTTTTTTTTACTTTGAACTAACTAAATTTATGTAATGAAGCATAATAACTATAACAAATGCTTTAGAACAAATAATTTTTTTTACTTTGAGCTAACTAAAATTAGCAACAAAGCATTATATTCTTGAACCTTTAGCTAGTATCTAACAAGAAAAACATAGAGTTGAAGATTTTGAAACTTACCGGAATTGGGGGTGGCGGGAAACGACGGTAGACGGCGGTAGATTTGAGGATTTAGAGTGTGACTTTGCTTTGGAGAATTTGTGTACGTGTGTATTATTTTTTGAAGTGGGTGGGGGGGGGGGGGTTCTGATTTGGGGATTTTAGTGGGGGGAGTAAAAATAAGGACGGGTCGGGTTGGGGTTTTAAGAATTTTTTTTTAATATTTTGTGAAAACCGACCACTAAAATATATTTTTTTATAAATTAGTTAAAAAAATATAAATCAATTAATTAATTAATTAAGGTAATTAAAATTTTACAAAAATGATCACAAAGTAAAATATAAGTGTTCAATTTAGTTTTATAATAGTTATTATCTAAAAACAATCACATGTGCTCAATTTTAATAAAAAGATTAAATCATATAATTAGTTATGTTATCATCATATTAACGCAATGTGTATGTGTACAAATCAGATAGTTGGTTATTTTATCAACACATTAGCAGGAGTAGTATATTTCCTTAATAATATAATAATATTAATGAATTTTTCAAATTATGATATTATATATATATATATATATATATATATATATAT
>NW_025890845.1:9095-20324 GCF_002878395.1 Capsicum annuum
TACACACATAATATCATAATTAAAAGCTAATTAACCAAAAAGTTATCGAAATTTACAAAATTCATTAAATTTATCGGAATTTAAAAAATTTATTGATATATATATATTTACCTCTCTCGTAAAACAACATGTAAATCAAATAAATTATTGATTATTTGTGTTACGTTAATTTGCGATCGTTCAACTTTCTGTCTCCCGCTCCCTTATGTAACGACCTAAAAATTTGATGAAATATGTGAAACTTGTGATTTTGTATGATTTGACTGTTTTACCCCTCCCCATAGTTGTATTTTGGTATTTTTGGAGTGTGGGAGTGGTTGACATGATTTTGGATACATCTTGGTATCATTTATGCAATGTTATGGTTTTTGATGGCTTCGAGAGCCTTATTTTGGACTTATGTGGTTATATTTTGATCCGTGCGATGGATGACCGAACGGACTGCACCAATAACTCCAAAATATCAATTTTAGACTAGGTAGGCCTTTGGTTCGGGTCCTGGTTCACCCGAGCTCATTTTGACCTATTGGTCAAAAAGTTGAAAAATTGGAAAGTTGGTTGTGGGACCCACTTTTGGTTGAAACGACCTCGTATGAAAAATCCGACTTCTCCAACAGATTTGTAATGTCGATTTTAGTGTGTTAGCATGTTTGGTATGATTTTACGGCTTTTAAATCTCATTTCGACCCTCGCTTTGGAAAATTATGATTTCAGGTCTCTGGGGTATATTTTAGGAAAACAATTTTTAATGAAAAATTTGGTATCGCCATCGCGTCCGGAACGTCGAATTTAGTGTGTTTGCATATTTTGTTTGAATAAATCGGACTCCGAACGAATCCCAAGCACCTCGTCGAAGTTCATTTCGAGTTAGAATAAAAACTGCACAGTTATGCAGAAAAGTCTGCAATATATATAGCAACTTTTTCACATTTTTGGCCCATTTTGCTCATTTTTCTTCTTGTCTCTTGAGAGTTAAACCCTAAATATTTTGGGAGCTTAAAAGTAAAGTTTGTGAGAGCTTGGAAAGTTAGATTAACACCTATTTCTTGATTTTAATTTCGGATTTAAGGTAAGAATTCACCCTTTTCTTAGAAATTTCTTGATAAATTTCTCAAAACTCCAAAAATCTTAGGGCATGGTTTTAAATTCAAATTTCATCCCCTTTCACTTGAATAATATTTTTATCTTATAATTACTAGTTTTTCATTAATTTAACCTTCAAAACAACTCCGATTCTTGGTTTTAACTCGGATTTTAAGGATTTTACCCGATAAATCTCAAAAATGGTTTTTCTTCGATTTGAACCCCATTTTCCACTTAATTTAACTAGGGTTTTTAGTTGTAGGTTCCTAAAAATATGGAGAACATATATTTTAAGTAAAGTTCCAATTTTGCCCTTCTTTTTCGAAAACCTATTTTGGGGGTCCGTTTTGATCCCGAACCAAAAGAAGTCAATATGGGTGTTGTTGGTTTTGTTTTGATGCGTAGATTTTATATTTGATGTTTTTATTAAAGTTCAGGATTGTTCGTGAAAAATAAGGTCGCGGGTTCAAGTGTAGCGGACCGATTTCGGCTTTCAAGATAGGTTATGGCTTAACTCTTCAGATTGGGATGGGTAGTAAATGATGGTACAAAATGCATGTTAATGGTGAGAACTAATCATGAAAAATTTCTATCTACGTGTTGTGCCCATTTGAGGGCCTATATGTGATGTAATTGTCGAAATTGAAATATTATGTGATATGTTTGATCGCGTGGGGTCCTATGTGACATTGATAGCCTTAAATACATGTGAATAATTGTATTGTATTGTTTAATGTGGTACCATGGGTGTATTGTGATTATATTCATACTTTACTGGCATATGAGACATGTAAAAATTCATGGATGGAATGAAAATAACGAGTGAATATTGGCTCATGTGGTTGTGGAAATGTATCATTGTGGTTGGTTGTGGAAATATATCATGTGGTTGGTTGTGGAAATACTTATTGTTATTGGGTGTGAACATTACATCTACATATCATACTCATTTATGAAACATTAGTGCCACCATGGCAATATCTGAGAAACACTGGCAACACCTTTTTAAAAATATTGTAACACCTTATAAAACTCTTTCCAAGGGATGTGCCAGAATGGAGATATGAGATATGTGGATTGTATATGGGTTGACGAACCCCCTATGGGTCCTACGTCGGGAAGCTTTGGCTCCGTAGGTGTATACGGGGATTGTGCGACGATCCCGGAGGTTGTGCGATAACCTCATGCATCATCATCATTATCATCATCATTATCATATACATTGCACTTACTTTATTGTGTTTATGTTGTGTTGTATTGCCTTATTGACTTGTCATCTATGTATTTGTCTTACCTTTCTTTACTTGTATTTGATGATCTTGTATCTACATGTTCTCTCTTGCTCTATTTTATATGTGACATAATCTATACTTGTGTTCTATATTTTGATGTATTTTTGTAATATATGTGAGATATATTAGAACTGTTAGTGCAAGCGGTGTGGGCTACCGTTGTGGAACATTTTCTGATTGCAGGTGACGTGCCCTTAGTGTATATTTTGTATGCCTTATTTACTACTTTTCTTAGTCGGCCTATGATACCTACTGAGTAAAAGTGGACCTTACTCATTCCTACTGCGCCCTTTCAGTACAGGTCCTAGCTCGAGTGTGCCTCAGCTTACTTGATTCGGGCGGTTGTTGGAGCTTCCAAGGTAGTGGTTGGACATTCATGCGTCCGAAGTTCACCTCTATCTTTCTATACTAGTTATGTCTTTATTAGTGTTCGGAGACAGTTATTATTCCTTTGTGGTCATTTTTCTGATGTATTTGACTCTTGAATTGTATTAGTAGTTCTTACACTATTGACACCTGGTTTTGGGCATGATTGGTGTTTTGGATAAGTTATTTTCGCATTGTTATGATTATTTATATGGTTTGGCTTCATTCCAGAAGCCTTACTTTGGGTATTTCTGTCATTTTTCTCTATTCGTATCAGTTTGGGTGATAAGCTTACTTGTCAAGGTATGCCGCGACAAGTGCCATCATAAACCTTATTTTTGGGTTATGACAAATTGGTGTCAAAGCAGCCAAGTTTCATTGGTCTCAACGGTGTAAGAACGGGATATCTAATAGAGTCTCGCAGATCGATACGTAGACGTCTGTATCTATTTTTGAGAGGCTATAGGATGTCTTTAGAAAAATTCCCTTGTTCATTCTTTATCGTGCAAAATTCTTTCATACCCTATATTCTGAGTTGTATTTCACTCTTTCTACGTGAATGGAGTTTCTTACACCTCTTATCAGTTGAGAGATACAGTAAGAGATTATTCGATATCATTTGTTGGTTGTAGGCTTGTTAATGCTCCTGAGTTGTCTTGGGATCAGTTTGTTAATGCCTTTCTGGAGAGATTTGTGCCTTTTAGTTTGAGAGATCATATGTGGGACAAGTTTGATAATTTAGAGTGAGGCTCCATGACAATTTTTGAGTATAAGGCATGCTTCCATACCCTGTCTTGATATTTCTAAGATAGCATTTCCACCGAGTTTGAGAAGATTTTAAAGTTTGTGAAGGGTTGGGTTGTCTTCCTTCTATTGGCTACATTTCATATAGTTGATTTTGGGTCTTCTTTTTAGAGTATTGTAGATCATGCTAAGATAACAGAGGATATTCTTAGTACATCTCAGGGAGGCGCCAAGAAGGCGCGATATTTTGGTGAGTTTAGGAGTCAGACCTCTCGAGCCAAAAATTTTAGAGGTTCTCGTGGATACTATGGTAGGCCAGTACAGGAGACATTACAGAGTTCAGGTGGTGGACCTTCTAGTCCAGCAGTTTAGGGTGGCCGTTCAGGCCCAGTTGTACCTTCTCCTATTGAGACTAGTCGCAGAGGTTGTTATGTGTGTGATGATATTGGCCATATGGCCAAGGACTATTCTTACCGCATGTTTAGAGATAACCTTATTTCAGCTGTGAGAGGTAGGTGTTCTACCAAAGGTGCTAGAGGTAGAGATGGTAGAGCCCGTGCTGGTGGTTATGGGGCCACTCAGCCAGATGGTAGTCATGGATAGTACTACGCTATATTAGTCAGATCTAAAGCGGACGCTTCAGATGCTGTGATCGCAGATACCATTTTATTTGTTTAAGACCTGCATTTTATTATTTGATCCTGGATCGACTTTCTTCTATGTGTCTGTATATTTTTCTTTGGGTTTTGATTCTGTTAGGGAGCCTCTTGCCATGCCTATTCGTGTATCTACCTTGGTAGGTGATTCTTTAGTGGTGGATCGAGTTTACCGATCTTGTGTTGTGACTTTTGCCGGACGTAAAACTTTGGTAGACTTGCTTGTGTTAGAAATGGTTGATTTTAATGTTATTTTGGATATGGATTGTTTGGCTCCTTATCATGTTGTCTTAGATTATTTTGCTAGGACTGTGACTTTAGCTTTAGTTAGTGTGACAAGAATAGCTTGGAAAGGGTATACTTAATTCGGGTCTTAAGAGGGTTATATCTTATGTTCAAGCTCATAAATTGGTTGAGAAAGGATGTTTATCTTACTTGGCCCATCTTCATGACTAAAGTGTTGTTTCACTTCTTTTCTTGGATTCTGTCCATGTTGCCCGTGAATTTATGGAGGTGTTCCCTACGGACTTTCCTAGTATACCTTCAAATTGAGATATTGATTTTATTATTGATATTGAGTCGGGCACCGAGCCCATTTCTATTCCTCCTTATAGGATGGCCTCAACAGAGTTGAAAAGAATTGAAGAATCAATTATAGGAGCTGTTGGATAAGGGATTTATTCGACCTAGTGTTTCACCTTAGGGTGCGTCTGTCTTGTATGTAAAGAGAAAGGGTGGGGTCTACGCAGATATATATTGATTATCGGCAGTTGAACAAGGTGATGATTAAGAATAAGTATCCTCTTCCTTGCATTAATGATTTGTTTGATCAACTTCAGGATGCTGTGGTGTTTTCAAAGATTAAATTATGGTTTGGTTATCACCAGTTGAGGATTAGAGCTTTGGATATTTTGAAAATAGCTTTTCGGACTCAATATGGTCATTATAAGTTCTTGGTCATGTCTTTTGGGTTGACCGATTCCCCTGCCTCGTTCATGGAGTTGATGAATAAGTATTTCGACCATATATTGGCTCCTTTATTATGGTATTTATAGATGATATCTTGGTTTATTCCAAGAGTGAGGTTGAGCAAGAGGAGCATTTGTGGATTATGCTTTAGAGATTGAGGGATGAGAAGTTGTATGTTAAGTTCTCTAAGTGTGAGTTTGGTTAGTGTCTATTTTCTTTCTTGGGTCATGTGGTGACTAAGGAAGGTATTATGGTTAATCCAGCTAAGGTTGCAGCGGTTCGTGATTTGGGATAAACAAGCTTTGCCCATCAAGATTAGGAGTTTTATTAGCTTGGCTGAGTATTATCGACGTTTTGTTGAGGGTCTTTCATCCATTGCATCTCCATTGACCAAGTTAACGTAGAAGAGGATTTTTTCAGTGGTCTGAAGCTTGTGAGGCGAGCTTCTTGAAGCTCAAGGATTTGTTGACTTCAGTTCCTATATTAGCTTTGCCTATGGAGGGCGTGGGCTTTACTGTCTTTTGTGATGCTTCAGGTGTTGGGTTAGGTGCTGTGTTTATGCAGGAGGGCAAGGTAATTGCTTATGCATCTCGTCAATTGAATCCTCATGAGAGGAATTATCCTACCCATGATTTGGAGTTGTGCGCAGTTGTGTTTGTCTTAAAGTTTTGGAGGCACTACTTGTATGGATTCCATTGTGAGATCTTCTCAGATCATCGTAGCCTTTTATACTTCTTTATCAGCGAGATCTTCTTAGAAGGCCGCGTCGTTGGCTTGAGTTGCTTAAGGATTATGACTTGACTATTCTTTACCATTAGGGAAAGGCTAATGTGATTGTGGATACCTTGAGCTAGAAGTCGGCTAGCATGGGTAGCTTGGTGCATCTTTTGACTCAGGAGAGGTCGTTGGCCTTGGAGGTTCAGTCTTTAGCTAATCTGATGGTTAGGCTTGATATTTCAACACCAGGGCGTGTTTTGGCACTTGTGGATGCTGGACCCTCTTTGATGGAGCAGATTCGAGCTTATTAGTTTGACGATGTTAGGTTGAGCTTGATTCGAGATAAGATATTGAGTGGAGAGTCTAAGGAAGCCACACCTAATTCAGATGAAGTTTTGAGGATTGAGGGCTGAGTTTGAATGCCGAGAGTCGTGATCAAATTAGGTTGATCTTGGAGGAGGCCCATTGTTCCAGATATTCCATCCATCCAGGTGTGACTAAGATGTATTGTGATTTAAGACAACACTACTGGTGGGGTGGTATGAGGCTAGATATAGTAAATTTTGTGTCTCGTTGCCTATGTTGCCAGTAGGTGAAGGCCGAGCATATGAGATTTGGTGGTTTACTTCAGAGATTATCCATTCCTGAGTGGAAGTGGGAATGCATCACTATGGACTTTGTGACTGGTTTGCCGTGCACATCTCATGGTTCTGACAGTGTTTGGGTCACCGTGGATCGATCAACTAAGTCAGCTTATTTTATTTCGGTTCAGATCTCATTTAGTGCTGAGAGGTTAGCCCGTATCTACATTCGGGAGATTGTGTGTCTGCATGGTGTGCCGGTGTCCATTATTTTACATCGAGGTCCTGTGTTCATATCTCACTTTTGGAAGACTTTTCAGGATGAGTTAGGTACTCGAGTGGATCTTAGTTAAGCATTTCACCCCAGACTGATGGCCAGTCAGAATGGACTATCCAGGTTTTGGAGTATGCTTCGCGCGTGCGTGATGGATTTTGGTGGCCAGTGGGAGCAGCATTTGGCTTTAGCATAGTTTGCATATAGTAATAGCTACCATTCCAGTATTGATATGGATCCTTTTGAGGCATTGTATGGTAGGCATTTTCGCTCTCCAGTAGGTTGGTTCGATGTTTCAGAGGTGAGACCTCGAGGTACGGACTTGCTTTGTGAGTCTTTGGATAGGGTCTGGGTTATTTAGGATAGACTTAGAGCGACCCAAAGTAGGAAAAAGTGTTATGCTGATCGTAGACTTTGTGTCTTGAGTTTTGGTGTTGGTGATCATGTTTTCCTTAGAGTTTCACCCATGAAGGGTGTGATGAAGTTTGGGAAGAGGGGCAATCTTAGCCCCAGGTATATTGATCCGTTTGAGATTCTTCGGACTATTGGTGATGTGGCTTATGAGTTGGCTTTGCCCCTTGATCTATCTGTTGTTCATCCAGTTTTCATATTTTTATGCTTCGTTGCTATATTCTTGACAAGTCTTATGTCATTCGTTGGGATTCAGTTCAGTTAGATGAGCGGTTGTCCTTTCTTAAGGAGCCAGTTTCCATTTTGGCTAGGGATGTTAGGCAGTTGCGCTCTAAAGTGATCCTTGTGGTTCAGGTCCAGTGGTAACTTTGACCTGTAGATGTGACTACTTGGGAGATTGAGTCTGATATGCGTAGTTCCTATCCCCAGCTTTTCATTTATTTAGGTATTTCCTTGCCTTAGTTCGAGGACGAACTAGATTTTTAGTGGTGGATGATGTAACGACCTAAAAATTTGATGAAATATGTGAAATTTGTGATTTTGTGTGATTTAACTATTTTACCCCTTCCTGTAGTTGCATTTGGTATTTCTGGGGTGTGGAAGTGGTTGACATGATTTTTAATGCATCTTGGTATCATTTATGCAATATTGTGGTTTTTGATGGTTTCGAGAGCCTTATTTTGGACTTATGTGGTTATATTTTGATCTGTGCGATGGAGGACCGAGCGGACTGCACCAGCAGCTCTGAAATATCAATTTTAGGCTAGGTAGACCTTTGGTTTGGGTCCTGATTCACCCGAGTTCATTTCGACCTATTGGTTGAAAAGTTGAAAAATTTGAAAGTTGGGTGTGGGACCCACTTTTGGTTGAAACGACCTCGTATGAAAAATCCAACTTCGTCAATAGATCCGAAATGTCGATTTTAGTATGTTAGCATATTTGGTATAATTTTACGGCTTTTAAATCTCATTTCGACCCTCAGTTTCAAAAATTATAATTTTGGGTCTCGGGGGTTAATTTTGTGAAAACGAATTTTTATGGAAAATCTGGTATCTCCATCGCATCCGGAACGTTGAATTTAGTGTGGTTGCATAGTTTATTTGCATGAATCGGACTCTAAACGAATACCGATCACCCCGTCGAAGTCCATTTCAAGTTAGAATATAAACTGCACAATTTTGCAGAAAAATCTGCAATATATGTAGCAGCTTTTTCACATTTTTGTCCCATTTTGCTCATTTTTTATTTTGTCTCTTGAGAGTTAAACCTTAAATATTTTGGGAGCTTAAAAGTGAAGTTCGTGAGAGCTTGGGAAGTTAGATTAACACCTATTTCTTGATTTTAATTACGGATTTAAGGTAATTCACCCTTTTCTTAGAAATTTCTTGATAAATTTCTCAAAACCTCAAAAATCTTAGGGCATGATTTTAAACCTAAATTTTATCCCCTTTCACTTGAATAATAATTTTATCTTATAATTACTAGTTTTTCATCAATTTGACCTTCAAAATAACTCTGATTCTTGATTGTAACCCGGATTTCGAGGATTTAACTCGGTAAAGCTCAGAATTCTTTGATTTGAACCCCATTTTTCACTCGATTTAACTTGGGTTTTAAGCTATAGGTTTCTAAAAATATGGGGAACATATTTTTGAAGTAAAGTTCCAATTTTGCCATTCTTTTTCGAAAACCTATTTTGGGGGTTCGTTTTGACCCCGAACCAAAAGTAGTCAATATGGGTGTCGTTGGTTTTATTTTGACATATAGATTTCATATTTGATATTTTTAGTAGAGTTCGGGATTGTCCGTGAAAAGTAAGATCGCGGGTTCAAGTGTAGCGGACCGGTTTCGGCTTTCGAGGTAGGTTATGGATTAACTCTTCAGACTGGGATGGGTAGTAAATGATGGTACAAAATGCATGTTAAGGGTGGGAACTAATCATGAAAAATGGCTATCTACGTGTTGTGCCCGTGTGAGGGCCTATATGTGATGTAATTGTCGAAATTAAAATATTATGTGATATGTTTGACCGTGTGGGGTCCTATGTGACATTAATAGCCTTGAATACATGTGAGTAATTATATTGTACTGTTTAATGTGGTACCATGGGTGTATTGTGATTATATTCATACTTTACTGGCATATGAGACATGTGAAAATTCATGGATGAAATGAAAATAACGAGTGAATATTGGCTCATGTGGTATTGAAAATATATCAGTGTGGTTGGTTGAGGAAATATATCATGTGGTTGGTTGTGGAAATACTTATTGTGATTGGGTGTGAACATTACATCTTCATATCATACTCATTCATGAAACAGTGGTACCACCGTGGCAACATCTGAGAAACACTGGCAACACCTTTCTAAAAATATTGTAACACCTTATAAAACCCTTTCCGAGGGATGTGCCAGAAAGGAGATATGAGATATGTGGATTGTATATGGATTGACGAACCCCCCATGGGTCATCCGTCGGGAAGCTTTGGCTCCGTAGGTGTATACGAGGATTATGCAACGATCCCAGAGATTGTGCGACAACCTCGTGCATCATCATCTTCATCATCATCATTATCATATACATTGCACTTACTTTATTGTGTTTATGTTGTGTTGTATTGCCTTATTGACTTTTCTTCTATGTATTTGTCTTACCTTTCTTTACTTGTATTTGATGAACTTGTATCTACATGTTCTCTCTTGCTCTATTTTATATGTGACATAATCTATACTAGTGTTCTATATCTTGATGTGTTTTTGCAATGTATGTGAGATATATTAGAACTGTTAGTGCAAGCGGTGTGGGACATTTTCTGATTGCAGGTGACGTGCCCTTAGTGTATATTTTGTATGCCTTATTTACTACTTGGCTTAGTCGGCCTATGATACCTACTGAGTAAAAGTAGACCTTACTCATGTCTACTGCGCCCTTTCGGTGCAGGTCCTAGCTCGAGTGCGCCTCAGCTTACTTGATTCGGGCGGTTGTTGGAGCTTCCAAGGTAGCGGTTGGACATTCATGCGTCCGAAGTTCACCTCTATCTTTCTATACTAATTATGTCTTTATTAGTGTTCGGAGACAGTTATTATTCCTTTGTGGTCATTTTTCTGATGTATTTGACTCTTAGATTGTATTAGTAGTTCTTACACTATTGACACCTGGTTTTGGGCATGATTGGTGTTTTGGATAAGTTCTTTCCGCATTGTTATGATTATTTATATGGTTCGGCTTCTTTCCAGAAGCCTTACTTTGGGTATTTCTATCCTTTTTCTTTATTCGTATCAGTTTGGGTGATAGACTTACTTGTCAAGGTACGCCGCGACAAGTGCCATCATAACCCTCGTTTTTGGGTCGTGACACCCTACTTCCTTCCTCCCCCTCTCATATACCTCGTAATACTAGTCTTACGTTATTACAACTTCAAAAACATATGCGTATCTACATTGACCCAAAATAGTATTTCTGCTTCCTCAATAGTTTGATATATATAAATATATCATTTAAACTATTTTGATATATACATTCAGTTATCTAACTTTCGATTACTACATACGTCACTACACGATATATACGTATATATATATATATATATATTCAATATGTACTATAAACATCACATACACGATTTTATTACCCCATAATAATATAAAAAGTATTTCAGAAATACTCGGATGAATTATAGATTACATTATCTTATGTCATTAATATACCTTCACTGTATAATATGTATATACTATATATATCTATATATCTATCCATACACACACATATACACATTATCGATTATATCAAGTTCTAAATAAGTACTATATATATCTTACACGTAAGTACACAAGTATATTATTATCCAATAAAATAATGTGATGTGTTTCTTATGCATACTCAGATGAGTGATCCATTAATTATATTTGATTAGCTTAATAATCTAGGTTTTGACTACATCATTCATCAATGGATCATTACATCATATATAAATATCTAAATATATATATATATATATATATATATATATATATATATATATATATATATAAACTCTTCAATTCGTACTATATATATCACATCCACAAGTATAATTACCATATAATATAACACATTCCTTATATTCTGATGAATTATTGGTTATATATTACATTA
>NW_025890845.1:20424-23732 GCF_002878395.1 Capsicum annuum
TATGACTGCAAATATGTACTATAAACATCACATTTCAAATACGTACTATAAACATCCGTTTTCAGCTTTCAAATACGTATACAACAGTTTTCAATGGCCTATCCCAATGGTATGATATATATATATATATATATATATATACACACACACACACACACACATATTCTATAAAGATTATGTATGTTTAACATCATTTAACGTATGTATAAAGGAAAATATTTATTTTATATATTGAAACATAAGTAAAAGATAAAGATCAGGTTGTAAGTAATTTGTATATTATATTTGATATATTTTTTAGTGTAAGTTTTTCCACGTTAGATTGATTGATTTTTATTATTATTATTATATTGGTTATTGACTACGTGTAATTAGTATAATTTTAAAAAATAATATATTAGATTATCTTTTAATCCAGTAAATATATTATATTATATATGTGATCTAATATATTATTTTTACTAATAACAATAATTAGATTACATAAAGTTAATATAAGATTATATAATTACTTTTTAAAAATAATTATTTACTTTTTTTCTTTTTTTAATTCCAAAACCAACCTCATGTGGTTGGTTTTTTAAAATTTTTAATTCCAAAATCAACCACATGTGGTTATTTTTTAAAAATATTTATTAATATTATTTAAATTAAAAACGACCACATGTGGTCGTTTTTAAAAATTATTTTCTTTTTATTTTAATTTAAAACAAACTACAAGTGGTCGGTTTTTAAAAATATTTTTTTGTAAATTTTTTTCATTAAAACCGACCACCAGTGGTCGGTTTTGGTATTTTTTTTAAATTTTAATTTTTAAAATATATAATAATTAATATAAAAATTATTGAAATATTTATTTTGATATTTAAAAATAAAAAAGAGACCACATGTGGTCGCTTTTTTAAATAAAAAAATTGAAAAACCAATCAGGTTTTTTCCGACCACATTTGTGGTCGGTTTTTCAATTTTTTTAGTAGTGAAATTTACACCTCTACCAAAAGAACTGAGGGAGGAGTTTATTTATTTGTTTTATTTATGTGGGATCAGGGTGTGTTATTTTTAAAAAATGGTGCATTTAACGTCATAGGAAGGGTACATATGAAAAATCTCTTAACAATAAGAGTACATTTAGCCCCCCAAAGTATGACAATGATGATAAATTTAACGCTAAAGTATAACGAAGGATACATTTAGTCGATTTTTCAAAGTAGAGTGATAAATTTTGGCCTTTTTTCCTTAAAAAAGAAAAAAATTATATCGTAATTACTGTGCATAATTGTCTACTTGTATAATTTCATCTAAAGAATATTTACTAATAAATCTCCTTAAAAATATAAATTTGATATAATACTTTTTTTTTTTGGTTTCCATTCAGTGTCTGGTGCCTGCATTGGAGCCTCGACTAATCTGAATCGCGCGTTGCAGGGCCCATTAAGGTGGCAGCGCTCTCAACAGAGTTTTCTCCATACCCAGGGTCGAACCCTCGACCTCTGGTTAAGGGTGGAGCAGCCCCATCCACTGCACCACAACCCATGTTGGTAATTTGATATAATACGTGCTATAACAAATAAAAAGAATTTGATAATACAAAAGTTACTTATACTAACCATGTATATTAGTTAAAATTTTGAAAAACTTAAAAATTTTGCTTTAGGTGCCACAACCATGAAGACATAAAAGGGAAGAACTGCTATTGTTGCCAATGGGAATACACTATTAACAACTTGAGAACTTGCTAACCCTACAAAGAAAGGCAGTTTACACTTAATTATCTCAAAAAATCTCACAATTATATGCTAACATCCAAAATTTGTTAAGATATTTGATGAAGACTAAAAGAGATATTCACTTACGACACATTTTAAAAACCAAATTGCTTAAAAATTATATTTAATGGACTATTTCAAACCTACCTAAATATAATAGATTGTTGTTGTCTTCTCTTTTGTTGCAATAACATCTATGTATATAAGTATAAGGGAAGTCTAACGAAAATAAAGTGTACGCATGCAGATGTTACTCTTATCTTTGAACCTTAGTAGTGGTGTATTACTAAAATATTTTGAGTCTTTTAAACCAGTTCTTTAAAGAATCATAAAAGCAATGACCGAGACTGCAACAAAGCAACTGGAATTGAAAAGTAAAATCTCTCTATAATAGTTGCTTTCGATAATATTTTATTATAATGATCAACTTTTTTGAAATTGATTTTTATGTTACCTTACATTATATATTTTGTTATTGTTAGATATTTCAAAATAATTTAAATGATATTTTAATTTTTACTTTGAGAGAAAGTAAAATTTCAATTAAATAATAATAATAATAATAATAATAATAATAATAATAATAATAATAATTATCGGTGCTCAATTTTGACATGTGCAAAGTTAAGTACTTGGAGATCAAATATTTTTCTTTGAGTGGTGATCAAGTATTATTTCTTTGTCCGAAAGAAAATATTATGCATTTGTTGATAATATTACATTATACCTCCTCACTACTTCTATAAATTGATAGACCATTTTCAAGAAAAAATGAACTAACACATTCTCTTTTCATTACTCTTATCATTCCCTGAAGTTTCTTCTTCTCTCTTATCTTAATCTTATTTTATCCAATCATCTTTTGATTTGGCATTTAACTTGTTGGTTTATATTTAATTTTTCTGATTTCTGTATCCTCTGGTTAATTAGGAAAGACTTACATAATTTTGGATATCCTCTAATTAATCAGGAAAGTGCTTGTTTAATCCTGAGGAAACATTTCACATTGCAAAAATAGTATCTTAGGACAATGCCTAGCACGACTCAAGTATTTTATATGTTACTTAAAATATTATAGTAGTAACATTTTATTTTTATTATTATTATTGTTGTTGTAGTTGTTGTTGTTGTTGTTGTTGTTATTGTTATTATTGTGACTTGTCGATACTACTATATAAGAAATATTATTATTGTTACAGTTTATTTATTTTCACAATTGATATTGAAATCTATTATTGTTTCCTAACAATCTAAGAAACTATGGCATATAATGTTGCTACTAAAGCAG
Source organism: Capsicum annuum (assembly GCF_002878395.1). Classification (NCBI taxonomy): domain Eukaryota; kingdom Viridiplantae; phylum Streptophyta; class Magnoliopsida; order Solanales; family Solanaceae; genus Capsicum; species Capsicum annuum. The sequence continues at coordinate 23,479 of NW_025890845.1, forward strand.
ATGATAATACTGATGTTGGTGTTGCTCTAGCTGCTTACATTCCAGTCAGTTTGTCAGAAGATTAGGGTACTGCAGAATATAGGTATGAAAATAAACTTGGTTACATGCCTAATGCCTGTAGACACATAATTTTGTCCCTCCAAGAGATTAATTTTTACCTTATCCTATTGTGTACCCTCAACCATGTAATTATCCCTCCATAAAATGACAAAAAATAACAAACCCTAACCAATTTTATTTTTATTCTAACAACC
>NW_025890846.1:0-4378 GCF_002878395.1 Capsicum annuum
TACTACTAAGTTTTGAATTGAGTACTTGAATGCTACTGAGGTCTGAACTGAATACTGAACTGGACTTAGAATGATATTGAGATTACTGAGTCTTTCTATGTTCTGAAATAGACTGAGCTATAAGGATCGTGGCTTGACTAAGATTATCATGAAACTGACACTAGCTCTAGACAAACAACTAATTTGTCGGGTATAAATACCCCCAGGACTCAATAACATAAATAGTACAAGACATGACCACTCTTGAACATCATAACAATAGACTATCATTCACCATACACTCAATAAAGCATCTCTTCAAGCACTTAGAAATATTAAACATGTAATGATATAGGAAGGCATGCTATTATCTCATAACTCCTTCAATAAGGAATGGACCAAACACTTAACATGCATTCAAGTGCACATAATTAGAGATTTCAGGCAAACATGTCACCATTCATTCACTAGGGCTTTTCAACAAACACTTGGCATGCATGAACTTATACATAATTGGGGATTTTTTGTCAACATGCTATAATGACCCTATATCCTTCACACAACCATTTTATCAAACATATGGGGAGAATGCTTTGGTTAATACAACAAATGGTACACCTAAGTGTCTTGATTTCATCAACTAACATGCAACTTAAAGGGGGGTTATCATGAACATCACACAATTCATCACATGCTAGAAATAAATTCTTAAAACTTGTAGTCTAAATCAAGAATTAAAACTCAACAACACATAATCATGTACTTCAATACACATAAATTATGAAATCTCATAATTATATAAACTTTGAAATTTTGAAAAGGATTCTCGGAATTCTTGGGTGGAAGGAACCCAAGAATCAACATCTAACATACCTAAAAAGCTTGAATCTTGAAAGATAACTAACGTTTCTTAAATGTTCTTGGATTGGGAAATACAGATCTTGATGTTTTCTTGATGGTTCTTGAACTTGAAGAACTTGAATTTCTTAGTTTCTTGAAGAAGGGTTTGGATCTTGTTCTTGAGGAATGATCTTGAAAGAAACCCTAATTTTGATATTATGGGTGAATGAGGAGTTATGTGCTTTGATTTGACATGTTTGGGTGTTAAATAAGGTGGAAAAGACCAAAAATCTCTTTTAAAAATGGCTTTAAAATGTTGAACGGGATCTGTGATGGTCCGTCACCGGCTCGACGGTCCATCGGTCTGACCGTCGCACTTGGACCAGAATAGGGGCTCACTGCCTTAGTAGCGACGGCTTGAGCGATGGTCCATCACTAGCTCGGTGGTCTGTAGGACCGACTGTCACACTTGGCTAGTGAATTGGATTACTACCTTGGCTACGATGGCTTAAGAGACGGTCCGTCGCAAGCTCGATAGTCCATCAACCTACCCGTCGCACATAGGCAATTCTGACATCTCTCGGTAAAATGGCCATAACTTCTCACCCCGATACCGTATTTTGACAAAATATGTATCGTTGGAAACATAATTCAATTATCCATATGTTGTCGGGTTATGAGCTCAAAAGTTATTTGTATATTGGGAGATATACTCATTTAAAGTTGACTATGGCAATGTCCTTCTCTAGAATTCAATCGTTAAGGAATGTTTTGATTCTTCTAATAGATAGGACATATTTTAGGCCTTAATATACGTCTTGGGGTATTACAATATCTCCCCCTTGGGGACATTCATCCTCAAATGAGGTTGGTTAGGCTGAGAATACTAGCAGGCTAAACTTAATTACTAGACATGAGCATCTGAAACATGACTATATGACTGAAACTACTGATAGACTGAGATCTCATATTGAGCATGCATATTTGATGCCTGAATAACTGAATGAATTGACTTATGAATGTATGTCTGAATATGAAACAATAACTGATATTGAGTTGTACAAAATATCTGAGCATGAAACTTAATGGGTTTAAGGACATGAAAGTACTGTGGAGTCATAGGGTATCTCCCACTTAGGACACTATGTCCCCCTAAGAATGCTACTTCACTGAGATACTGAGGCATTGCATAAGGCACATACGAATTGAATCGTGACTGAATATTTGAGATCTGAAACTAATGCATGACTTATGAACTGAGCTGAACTCGCAACTACTAGGGTGTTATATCTTGGAATGGTTCCATTTCTTGAGATTTTGATAGAATGAATAGATGAAAAGATAAGAAAACAAACTATACGAATCTGACTCTCTGACTACTAAACTAACTTGCTGGCTTTACTAACTAACTCATGCTGAAACATAAGCTCTAATGGGAGCAATGAATCTAACAATGCATATCATAAATATAACACTGACCACTGACCATGTTAGGGGAACCTTCCAAATCGTTACGGGTCTGGAGTGCATAAAATATATTCTAACACTGACCACTATTGGTGCCCTGCTGACGCAAATCTTTTCCCTTATATGCTAGCACTCGACACTCCCATATCCTATGGCCTGGCTTACAACATCCAAAATATACCTCGTAGCCTGCTCTTCACACACCTAGGTGATTCTTACCACATTCTTCACAAAGCGGATAGGTACGCCCACTTCTCACGCTACTCTGGGATTTTGAGCCTGGCACTCTATCATAACTGACATCCCTGAAGTTTGGTGTGGGTACAATAACTGAGGATGGATCTGGGACTGAAAACTTCTAACTATGCTGAGAACGGTTACCACCCTGTGACCCTACCTAAGAGAAACTATAACTACTTATTCAGGCTCTCTTATTCACTCTCTCCCTTTCCTTTATCTTATCTACCTCAATCTGCTGAGCGTGCATCATTTTCTAGAGAGATCCATATCTCTATTAATCATAGCATTCATACACTCCTTCAATACCAAGCTGAACACACCAGTTATAAACTTACTCATGGTAGATCTAGGGTCAGCCATCAAATCAGGAGCATACTTAGCTAACTGGTTGAACATAAGGCTATCATGAGCCTTGCCTTAGGTTCATAAACTTTTATACCTTTTCTTCTCTCATCTAAAGTGGGAAAAACTTATCTAAAAATACATCCTGACACACCTGCCAAGTCATGGGAGCTGCATCCTCCCCTCTACCCTTCTTCCACATCACTACCCAATCATGAGCAACATCCTTCAACCTAAAGGATGCTAATTCTATACTCTCCTCCTCAGATACATACATAATCTAGGTGATCTTCTTCACCTCCTCAAGATAAATTTGTGATTCCTCACCTTTTACTAACCCAAAGAATCTGGCGGGTTCATTTTCATAAAATCTCTAATTTTGGCTGCGGTTGAACCCCCATCTTATAGAGGTTTGATTATAAACTGATGGTTTCCCTAAACTCTAGTTGTCACAGCTTGGGCTAGAGCCTTAAAAGCTGACTGAAACTCTGCATGCGACACATTCTCATTCTCAAGATCTATAGGCTGAGGTGGCTGATTATCATTCCTACGAGTATTATCTTGGTGAGGAGGGATATTCAATAAATGAAAGAAAGAATGAATTAGACTGAGATTTAACTAGAACTTATGCATACTCATACGACATGAATACTGAAAGAAGGGAAACTGTTCCTAAAACATCTTATAGCCTCCTGTACATAAATATGGTATGAAACACACCCATGCACAAGACTCTACTAGATACGACTTCAGACTTTGTAGGACACTGTTGAACCTTAGGCTCAGATACCAAGTTTTTAAGACCCCAGATTCTGAACCCTGAATACTATATGGTGTTTATAATCCCAAAGGAACACAAGCTAATCCTTTTCTGGTACCTGTAACTGAGCACTGTATAATATACTATAAAATTGAGGAAAATAACAGGAGAAAACTTTCCATAAGGTTCAAAACGAAAATACAACTGAATAAATTATCAAAAATACTAAAGCAACTATCTGAACATCTAGTATGAAAGCTTCTAAACTATCTGAATAAGGAGTTGATTGGACAATCCCCCAACTAACTCCATCTACTAAAATACTGAATCTAAAAATATAATGAAATAATAGAACATCCTCGAATGATGAGGATATGTACATGAATGCATAAACGATAACTGAAATCATAGTGACACTGAGTACTGAGTTTTGAGTGTTGCTTTACTAACATATAAGCTTACTAATGCTGGGATACTGAATAACTAAATCTACTAATGTTGATAACTGAGTACTGAGGTTGAGATCAGTCCTATCTAGTAGGTGATCTCTGAATCTAATGGTAATGAGAATGATTAACTAAATCTGAAATCAGTCCTATCTAGCGAGTGATCTCTGAATCTACTAATAATGAATATGATTGATTTAGTCTGAGATCAGTCCTATCTAGCGGGTGATCTCTAGATCCATTGAATATGCTAATGGTTGACTGTATTTGATAGTCCCAAATCTGTACTACTGAGCTGAGTTCT
>NW_025890847.1:0-3031 GCF_002878395.1 Capsicum annuum
TTCAGACCTCAGTAGCATTCAAGTACTCAATTCAAAACTTAGTAGTATTCAGTCAGATAATGAAATCCTTTAGAATTTCATTAGTCTTTGAATCCAAGTGAAATCAACTAGATCAGTCAAGTAACATGATCAACAATAGATTCAGCTCAGTCTAGTACAGTTTAAGAAAAAAAATCAGTTCAGTGTCTTTCAGTTGAGAGTAGGATTCAGCATCGAGTAAACCTAGGGATGGGGGCTAACCCGTTAGAAAGGACTGAGATCCCTAGAAGAAATTCCTAAGTTCCAGAACTACGTAGATAGCGTAGGTACGATATGTCACCCATTATATAGGACTGACATACTTAGGGATCACCCATTAGATAGGAATAATCTTAGGGGTCACGCTTTAGATAGGACTGACTCCACAGAAGTTGTCTTTACCCATGGTACGGTACTGACACCCTTCCAATTGGGGTTACAATTTAGACCCCACTTGTTAAGATCTAGGGCATGTCAGTTAGATGACTACTTCCCACAATCTCAGTTTCAGAATCAGTCTCAGTAAAAGAACTCAGCTTAGTAGAATAGATTCAGGACTATCAGATATAGTCAACCATTAGCATATTCAATCGATTTAGAGATCACCCGCCAGATAGGACCGATCTCAGACTAAATCAATCATCTTCATTATTAGTAGATTCAGAGATCACCCACTAGATATGATTGATCTCAGATTCAGTTATTCATTATCATTATCATTAAATTCAGAGATCAGCCGCTAGATAAGTCTGATCTCAACCTTAGTACTCAGTTATCAACATTAGTAGATTCAATTATTTAGTATCCCAGCATTAGTAAGTTCATATGTAAGTAAAGAAACACTCAAAACTCAGTATTCAGTGTCACCATGATTTTAGTTATGGTTTATGCATTCATGCATGTATCCTCATTTAGTATACTCAGATTATTTAGTCAGTATTGTTCATGCATATGAACCCTTGAATTTAGCCTTACCTCATCTAGCATACCAGTACATTCTTATGTACTGATGCATACTTTTTTGTTCTATGGTGTTTTATATCATAGGTTTAGAAGAATGATATCCAGAGCACCCTTAGCAGTTCAGATTTAGCCAGAAGTAGTAAACTTAGTAGTGAGTCCTCATTATTTGAGTATGTTCTATTATTTCATTGTATTTATAGATTCAGTATTTTAGTAGATGGAGTTAGTTGGGGGATTGTCCCATCACTCCTTATTTTGATAGTTTAGAGGCTTTCAGACTAGATGTTCAGACAGTTGCTTTAGTATTTTTGATAGTTTATTCAGTTGTATTTTAGTTTTGAACCTTATGGCAAGTTTTCACCAGTTGTTTTTTACATTTTTATAGTATATTATATAGTGCTTAGTTACAGGTACCATAAAAGTGTTAGCTTGTGGTCCTTCGGGATCATAAGAATCGTGTAGCATCCGAGGTTTAGAATACGGGGAGTTATATAATACCCTCGTAACTCATAAACGAACTGAGGACTTTTCTATCGATAGAGTTTTGACAAATGCTCCATCTAGGGTCAATTTTAAATGAGTGTATCTCCCAGCATATATCAATTCATATGTCCTACATAATATCAAATGAAAGGTCTTTGAGTCTTTTTTTCAATGCACTTGGTTTCACCTTGATTAGATATCAGAGTGAAAAGTTATACTTATTTTACCTCATCATGTCGATCTATTAACAAAGTGACGACCTGAGTTGATAAGTCATCAACTAAGTGACGAATTATCAGCCCAAGTCATCAGCCTTTAATATAAACTCATAAAATTCAGCTTCTAAGTGATGACTTATGGTGATAAGCCGCTACCTAAGAGACGATTATCATACCAAATTATCACCCATGACCAGACTTGATCAACCTTACCCTTAAACGGTTTTGGAAGGGTATTTTGGCCTTTCCTAATACAAGAATAACCAAGGAAAACACAAAAAAGACACACCAAAATAGTCCACTAGTCAAGAAACCGTGGACCTTTTTAATGACAAACCTCGGATTCAAGAACAACAACAAAAACACAAAAGAATAAGGTGTTTAACATCTATTGAAATCCAACAATCCCAAACTATATTAACAACAATACAGTGAAGAACAACAACATTATAAAAACAAAAACAATAGGGGTTACAATACAAGACACTACCAACAGTTAAAACAAAATAAAGATAGAAAGATAGACAAATGGATGGTATAATCTTAAGAACCCAAGAGCTTATTCCACTCTTGGACCCTTAACACTACATATAACTATCACATATCTATTACAATTGACACAAGAGAGGAATCCAACACCCAAGCTCCAATGTATCAAGCAAAATGCAATACACAAATAATTTCACACTTGTGCAATGCCCTAGTTTCGGCTGGACTCTCTCTCACTCTAAGAGAAGTGTTCTTTCAATAATAATAATCAACTAAAGAACTAGAAACCCTATAATTTTCTATTTATATTATATTACAAAATAAGAGACAAAAGACTAAAGGGCCATTTCATTAATGGGCTTCAAACCGCCCATTAAGTGCACTTTAGGGGTGGGTTTGGGCCTTCTTCACACTTGGGATTGTGCACCCTTTTAGGTAATCTTCAAAATACTCAAAAAGTGTCCAATGTCATGATCGTACTCGTATCATCCTCTCCATCTTTAGAGGAATTTTCTCTATCTATATAGATGGGTAAATAGTCATGATATGTAGAAGGAGGATGTGCTAACATATTTTAATAAGATATATTGTATGATTATGACCGATTATTGCTTTTATAAAGTTCTAGTGGACTAGTGTTTCTTGATGCTTTATTTTATAGCTTCCAAGTGAGATAGTATGTAAGATTAGGTTATTAATCATGCCTAGCACTAGACACTAAGTTTGAATAGTAGATGATCATCAAGATGGAAATAATGATTTCTTGGTTAGTGCGGCTAGTTGGATGGAAGTGAATGGTAATATGTGATAAATTATTTAATTAGGCTTTAATGAGGATTGTGTAGCTGAGTCATGAAAAT
>NW_025890848.1:0-1944 GCF_002878395.1 Capsicum annuum
GGAAAGTCATAAAATTGAAACTATATATATGGGCCCCACTTTTTGCCTAAACGACCTTGTATGGAACTTTTTATGATTCCAATGGATTTGATTTATGGTTTACACTCAAATTTCAATATTGGATCGTATATTTTTGGTTCCGATTGAGTTCTGAGGGTCAAAAACAAGTTTTTAACTTTGTTGTCACTGGGTACCACGTCTGTTCATTAGGGTCTATAAATAGACCCAAGGTCGTGATTTTGGAGATTTTTCTTTCACATTTGAGAACCTAAAACCCTAAATAGGTATGATAACTCGAAATTGAGTCTTGTGGGTGTCTAGGGAGGTTGGTAAACATCTTTTATCATGATTATCATCCGGATTAAGGTAAGATTTCATCACTTTATTGGTGAATTTAATTGTTCTTGACCCAAAATCCCAATTTATCTTAGGTCTTGATTTAGCCCCAAATTTCGTTAGTTTGCACCCATCAATTGAGGGTTATGCTTCCTTGGTGATAGATGAGCATTGGGTTGACCTCGGAAATGGGATTTCTGTATGTGGGACCCACTTGGGATTTTTTGGTGTCATTTTTGGACCTGAAGCACAATAGTGCAATATGGATATCGTTAGACTCGTATTGATGAGTATATTATATTTTTGATAGTGTGATGGCATTTTGGGGATTGTGAAGTTAAGACGAGCATGTGGTGCTTGAAGTGTGATTTTGCGGTTTAGCCTTGAGGTAGGCTTCTGTCTACTGTTCTTCATGGATGATGTATGATATATATTTCATGTGAACGTGAATGTTAAGATTGATATTGGATAGAATGACATAGTATTGAATGTACATATAAGTTTGGAGATTAGATAGGGTTTTGGACCCGTAGGTTGAACTACTTAATACCCTTGTAGAATCCCATTGCCTTCTCCCTAGTTTGGGTAAATTTGTAACATGGATATGATATAATGCTATGCTCGAAATATGGTCATGATTTGTATATTTATCCTTATTGGGTTAGTGTGATAGTTTTGAAATCGTAAATTTTGTAGAGTTGACTTGAGTACCCTTGTTTCTAGTCGAAGTTACTATCTTAGGCGTTAATATGGCTTGCTTGACATCTAGAGGATGAACTAGATACCTTAGCGTAGTTTGGAGCATAGTATTCCTAATTATGGAAATTATGGATTAGAAGTGGGATCATCCGGCCCACTTAGGCCAAGATTTGTGTTAGCCCTTGTGGGTTTAGTTGCGGATAGTAGACCTAGTTGAGACTAATGAGCCTTATTTATGAGAATTACTTGGTGAATTGATAAATTGTGATAATTTTTGCCGGATTATGATTACTGGACCATAGAGATGCATTTTCCTCTTTATTATGATATTTGGCCCCTAGAGATGCATTTTCCTTTTTATTATGATATTTGCCCCATAGAGATGCATTTTCCACTTAATTATGATATTTTTCCCATAGAGATGCATTTTCCTCTAAACTATGATGTTTGGCCCATAGAGATGCATTTTTCTCTTAATTATGATATTTTGCCTATATAGATGCATTTTCCTCTTAGTTATGATATTTGGCACATAGAGATGATTTTCCTCTTAGTTATGATTATTGATCTTATAAGGACTATTTTCCTCTCGGTCATGATGCATAACCTATAGATATAAGATGTCTAATAGAGGCGATATGCTTGTTGATATTATGCCTCCTAGATGTGAGATGCCTCCTATATGTGAGATGATTATAGATATGCTATGGTTTATAAATATGATTATTGATATGAGTCCTGGATATGTATATGGGCCTAAGGCCATGATTATGATGTTATGATTATTTTGGATAAATTAATGGGCCAAGGGCTGTGTTATGGTACTGATTAAATATCCAAGAAGTGTTTATCCTTGTGAATGATGTGATTGCGATTTATGAATATGAATATGCATATGTTTGTATACAC
>NW_025890849.1:0-1286 GCF_002878395.1 Capsicum annuum
TAATAGCCCTTCCTCAAATCCATCTTCGTGAACACTTTGGCTTGCCCCAATCGATCAAACAAATCAGCTATCAAAGGAATAGGGTACTTGTTTTTCACCGTGACTTTGTTGAGGGCACGGTAATCAATACACAACCGCAACATCCCTTCCTTCTTCTTTTAAAATAACACCGAAACTCCAAACGGTGCCTTAGAGGGTCGGATATGGCCAGATTCCAGTAGCTCTTTGAGTTGTTTTCTAAGTTCCTCGAGCTCCGGAGGCAACATCCGATATGGGGTCATAGCTGGTGGCTTTGCCCCAGGTACCAGCTCGATCTCGTGATCAACTTCCCTTCGTGGAGGTAACCATTTGGGCAGCTCCTCCGGCATTACATCTTTGTTCTCTTCGAGGACACTTTGGAAATATGAGGGCACTAATTCAGCTTCTTGGCAGCCAACAATCTCCATCAACGTCGCAAGAAAGGTTGGTTCCCCTTTCTTGAAACCTTTAACAAGCTGCATCGCCGACAAACGTGTGCCACTTTGAGCGACACGAATAAGTGGAACAATGCAAGAACCACCCTCATCGCAAATGGATAGATGGTTGAGACATGGCAAAATAAACGCGTTAATCTCATACCAAAAATCCAGCCCCAACACAATGTCAAAGACATCCATCGGAACAACCGAAAAATCCGTTTCTCCCTTCCAACCTCCCAAGGTGAGACTCACCCGAGGAGTGAGGCCATTGACATTGGTAGGGAGACAATTGACAGTCTTTAACATGGAATCGCTGGTCACGAATGCAAGGCTAAGTTCTTTAGCCTTTTCTTCCGTAACAAAGTTATGCGTTGCTCCGGTGTCCACCATGATGCGGACTGCTCGGCCATTCACTTCTCCGTCCACAAATAATGACTCTCGAGCTCTAACACCATGCTTCTTTGCAGCAAAAGCAGCGAGCGTCACGTGGTTGAAAAAAGCCATGTGGTTGAACAAACCAACGGCATGTCCCTTTCCTTTCTCCGAATTGGCAGCTTGTGCTTCTTGCTCCCCGGAACTTCCAGCTTGCGCACTAACTTGATCCTTCCGTGTTGCTGCAATCATAGCTCCCATCTTACTCAACGAAGGACAAGATCTCGCAAAGTGAGATGTATCCCCGCAAAGGTAGCAGCCGCTATCGCGGTTAGCTACACCTTTCTTCTTCTCCTCGTAGTTCTTGCGGAATGACAATGGCTGGTTGCGCTCGCCTTTGAACTCACGATTTTTGTTGGGAATAAACTTGTCTTTGCCTTTGTCCCCCCGATCTCT
>NW_025890850.1:0-3939 GCF_002878395.1 Capsicum annuum
AATAATGAAACTTCTTACTTTTCTTTTATATCATCTCCACTTGCTTCTTATTTTCTTTCCCTACTTATTATATATAATCCATAAGTATAGAGATATCAATACCCTTTTTCAGCAAGGTAGCCTTGCTCACTAAGATCAACTTATGGGACAACTTCGAGCTAAACTTCTTATTCTAGACCTTATGCTAGGCACCAATTTCTGAGAACAGCTGATAAAACTTCAAGGAATACTTCTTTACTGATAACCTACCTTGTTTTAAGTTGATAAATTCCTCAACCTTAACTTTTCTCAACTCCTAAGAAAAGAAGCGATCAAGAAAAGTTCCTAAGAAGTTATCCCATAAAGAAAACTTAGCATCATCGCACCAAGACTTATCCTACTCCTCATACCATTGGTATGCCACATCTTTTAACTGGTGAGCTACAAACTTACATGCTCCACATTAGTGGCATGCATCACACAAAAAATATTTTCCATCTCATCAATAAAATTTTGAGGATCTTCCTCAACTTTAAAACCAATGAAAAAATAAGAAATCAACCTCATGAATTAGCTAACTCTTGTAGCCATAAATGATGGTACCACAAAAAAAACACGCTTAGTCTAAGAGGCCACCAACTGGATAAGCAAATAAATCAACAGTTAAAACTCAGCATTAGAAATGCCATCTTGGGTGCTTGGGGAAGGATAGGAAGAACCGGTGTAGTTTTATTAGGCCAATTAAAAGTAAAGACCCTAGATCAGGTCTAAACTCTTGGAGTAGGATGAGCTTCGTCTATATTATCCTCAGATCGGATAAAAGATTTCCCATGGTTATAAAATTTTCTTGGAGGCATGATTTGAAAAGCAAATACACGAGAATTATAGGAGATTCAAAACCTTAGACTCTATAGCTTGAAATAGAACAATAAGAAAAGAGAAATATTCCTAAATACCTCATAGCCTCTCCCATATAAGTGTGGCATGATATACACCCATCAATGAGACCCTAATTATCATGGCTTTGTTGGACACCCAATGACACAAAATATAGGCTTTGATACGATCTCTGTTATAACCCAAACTGGGGCCTATCCATGATGGGTATCTTAAGTCCCACGTGTACCAAAGATTACCAGGTGCACCTAACTAATCCAAACACAACATCTCCTAATGTTTGATAAATTCTTAAAAGATAATAAGATAGCAAGCAAAAAGCTTAAAGAAAGTCAAAAAAAGTCTATAACCAATGACTGATGACCAGCCGAATAACCGACTAATACCACCTAATAGCCACGGTAATCCAAAAAAATCCTTCTTAACAAAGAACCAAAACTAGTCTTGGTCAGGACATGTCCCCGACTCTGACAAAGATAATGAGAATAAAAATGATAATTAAGGTAGCTATCAACTCAAATTTAAGAATGAAAGGTGGTGCAATGTCTAAGACTTTTGAGGGATAGAAGCTCACCACAACACTACGAACCAACAGACCAAACCATCGACTTAACTCTACACAGGAAAAGTAGAAGAAGCTTTGATGTCTGCATCGCATGGGGATACAATATTCAGAGACGGCTAGTGGGGTAAACACTAGCACGTAAATTAGGGATAAAGATAACATAATACCATGATCAATAAGTCAAAATTAGTCAAAACTAATACACATAATTAATTATATATATGTATAGATATATCACATACCAGAATAGGAACAAGGCTTAACATGCGCTTTAAAACTTTATTCTGGAATGTGTATCTCAACCTTTATAACAAGTACCCATGGACTATATGGGCCCTAGCTCTCACCCCTAAGTTGAGCCCCAGTGTGTGTAGACGTATGAACCGAAGAATAATTACATATATATACATGAGGACTTCAATAATCTAATCATGTACTAAGGTGACATAAACACCTGATAATATAATAATGTACAGGGGACTCGAACCTCCCTAATTATATAATTATAATAAGGGGCGCTAACCTCCCTAGATAATTAGACTCTTGCATCGGTAAACACGGTTTCTAGTATTGGTCACTTGAACCTCCACTTTCATGAATCAGCTACACAACCTTCATTAAAGCCTAATTAAAAATATTTATAACATAATTCCATTCATTGAATCAGAATACACATTTAAGAATACGTTGTTGATATTGTCCTACCAACTACACTTGCAAGGTAATGACAACATGCTAAAACAATTACATCACTAGGGAAAATTCACAACCCCCTTGGTTCAATTTTATAAATTTCTACATTTCTCATAACTAAAACCCAATTTCATAATATGGGGTTGGAGTTATAACCACTTCAAAAGTAACAATTTTGGGAAAATCACAATTCTCTAGTTCATTTACCATACCCATGCACCCACAAGTTCCAAACCATAGTTAAAGCATGATTAATCATATGTAAACCATGAGAAAACATTGTTCAACAACAAGCATTCAAAATCCTCAACCCTTGATTTCAAACTAGTATAAATATCTCATGAACATTACTTTCAAACACATCCTTTTACCAAATTAACAATAAGAGAAGAGTAACATGCCTAAAATAACATGTTTCACGAAAGGAATTCAACCCTTAAGCCCTTGGATGACTTATTGAAAACCCTAAGTATGGCTACAAGAGAGAATTATAGAAAGGTTTTTGAAAGTATTTTAGTGATTTAATAATTCTAATGGGTCCCCAATAGGGTCTTAAGTCGTGGTTTATAATTAGGGTAGAGGGCAAATATCCAAAGTTCCCTTAATGAAAAGACTAAAAAATTGTCGCAAGTAAATATGGGAGACTACACGACTCGTATAGACACATTATGACTCGGCACCCTGAGTCATAACCAAGATAGTTCCCAGGACACCCATACATTGTTGACCATACTACTCAACTTGTACCACTCATCATGGGACCCTATGACTCATAGGGTCTAGATATAATCAACACAGAAACCAATTGGGTAAATATTGGAAATCCAATCATTTGTACCCAATGACTCATAATAAGTCCTTATGACTCATAGTAAGACAATTATATTCTGAGCAAAACTTTGCCACTAAATTTTTGATTTTATTATGGTTGGATCCTATTGACTCATTATGGGTCTTTCGATTCGTGTCCCCATGTTGTACCCAGGACAGTAACTCAAACACTATTCCTTAGACACCTTATGACTAGGGTCTCCATATATATTAAGACACCCTACGACTCATAGGGTGATTCATAGTTAGGGCAGTGAGGATAAAATTACTAAAATTTTTAAAGGACCAAAAACTCAAGGCATTACACTTCTCATGAGGCTTGAGTTGTCTAAAGGAATATGTTATAACCTTGCCCTGCTGTATCAAAATGCAACCAAGACCAACTATAGAAGAACTACAGTAAATAACAAAACCATCTGAACCCGGTAAGACTCATAAAATTTTAATTAATTTATTTTTGACCTTTTCGTATTTGTAATATCAATTTTTGACTTAAATTATGCTTAGGGTTGTTAAAAGGGTAATCTAGGAAAGTTTTTGAATTTTTAGAAGGGGTTAGGGGTTATTTTGGGACCCTAAGTTAGTGAGGTTATGTGATAATGTTGTGTCATAGAGGTTACCCTCCATGATATTGGTGTGGAATAGAAGATAACCTACGTGATATTAGAGTGCCACGCCAAGGTGAAAATTTCTTGTAGTTCATTTTATTCACTTGGGATGAGAGGCTTTTGGTCTTTTTACCCCTTATACTAATTTTAAAAATAAAATAGTCCTATCCTTTTTATATCTCAAAGATAAAATCCCTATATTTCTCTCTCAAACATAAAACCAAAGAATATTTAAGGTTTTCACTGTGCCATCATCATTCGGGCTCCAAACTTTAAATTGATTATGAATTATTGTATGTTCTAGGCATGTTTCTCTTCCTAAACTTTGATTTTACATTGTGGCATTTATTAGATGGATTTTCATGT
>NW_025890851.1:0-1192 GCF_002878395.1 Capsicum annuum
TATTAGACTTTGATAATCTATTCTATGGTATCATCGGGGCTAAGTCTCGACTTAGATTTTGCAAAACCAAGTTTGAGGCTTTATATACGTATACAGTTGATGTCATAACATTTTTATTATAGATTTGGATAAATTACTTTTACAGTTAAGTTGGATTTCTCCTTATTGGGTCTTTTCTGCAAATTTTAATATACAGCTCATGATGATATTCTAAACGGTTCTCTCATTCCTTTATTAGTCCTGAGTGCCCGTTATGTGTAGGTCCTAATCTTGGATCACGACAAACTTTGTATCAGAGCATGGCTCAATAATCTTTGGGTGTTTGTGTAGTCACCATATCTAGTAGAGTCATTTTTATGAGTATGCAGTGTCACACTTATAAGTGGGGGGCGGGGGTACAAGACATATAGGAATATTTTTCTTTCTTTTATGTTCTAGTTTGTTCTAAGAAGTCAGGTTTTAAGAAATTACTTCTAACCCTTAATTTTTCCGCATTTTAGATCATGCCCCCAAAAAGAACTATTGGACAACGTACTCCATCTTGAACCTCAGTTCCTATAGGGGAAATATTAATGGTTTTGTCACGATCCGAGCCGGGACCCTGGCTGCAATGGGCATCCCGAACCACGAAGGCCCGAGAGACCCCTTAGCATACTATAATAAGAATAATCCATACATAAATCAAAGTGTGGAAGATATAATGAAAATTAAAGGAATTTATAATATAAACATTGTCAACAAAATATCACAATAAAAGACCCAATTCCATCTACAAAGCCTTTACTGAATTACTAGTCAATCTAGACTTAGACAAAGCCCCCGACAAGACCATAAGACAAATAAACTAACATAAGAATACAAGGACTTCCGAAGCAAGGAAGGCTCACCAATTTTGGCATTCCGAAAGTAATCTACTGCTGAGCTGACCATGGAAATCTGCCTCAGAACATAAATTATGAGATATGTACCCGCCACGAAGGCGGTCAATACCTAGAATGTATTTGTAAGCAAAACTAACCAAAAACAACATATATTCCATATAAAATAGTTGAGAGCATTTAGAAAACAATTTATCTTAGAATATACATAAAACACATGGGCATAATTTGATAAGTGTCAAAACATTTTATTATAATCAAGACTCAACTCGTTACTGCATTACTGAGCCAGATGGTAAACCCTACAAGTTCAT
>NW_025890852.1:0-27220 GCF_002878395.1 Capsicum annuum
ATTATGCTGCAGTGGGATTGAATCTCCTTAAAAAGAGCGACATATTCACGCCTCAGCCAAGAAGAAGATTATTTTATTTTCAACTGTAATAATTATTGTAATTTGTGCCATATTTATTTTCTTAAAGTCTCGAAATAGTGGAGGCTAATGAAATGATAAAAAATCACCGTGAAAAATATAATGTTTGCATTTTTGAGAATACTTTGAAAAAAGAAGTGTTACAAATGCATAATTAGTCTAGGAATAAATCACATGTTACTATTTGCATACGACTTGATGTCTTTAAATATGGGCTCTAACATATTATCAAAGAAAGGATAAAAAAAATGTTGAGTAACCATTTGACATTAAATATTTGGGTGAGATAAATTTCATTTCAGGAATAAAAAATACCTAAATCACGTGATGAACTTTTCCTTGACATGTCACATTTTGGTGAAAATTTGTGAAATACAATTTTGTTGATTGTATGAGTCATGCAACTCCTATTGATTCAAATATGTGAAAGTGGTGTGAAAAAAAGTAGTTTACTAGCCTAATAAAATATGAAATATGTGGCTAGTTGCACTTGACTTGAAATTGTGTAAAAGTACTTAAGTAGGTTATACAAGCAAATTAGGTATATTTACTTGAAAAAAAATCGTGGCTTGTTTTATTAAAATAAATCTTGTTGTACTTAAAAAATTTTCGATGCAAATGAAAAAATAACTTGGTGTTATTTACTGAAATGAAGAAATAAATTGTGATTTGCTAACTCAATTATAGAGGTTGAACTAACTATTTTAGCTTCAGCTAGTGAAAAAGTGAATTGATCAGTCACTTTATGTTGATAATTTGATTTTTTTAATTTCAAGTTATTGTGATAGCACCAAAATTTATTGATAGAGTATAAATTATTATTATAATGATAAATTCAGACCACAAGGAGAAAATTACATTATTGTGAGATCATATCGATCAACGATATACCAATATTAATTGTGTTAACTTTGTGATAATCTCACAGATTCATAGACTAAGGCCTTAGCAAGAAAATGACCTAAAGCACATCGAGGAGATGAAATTCAAGCTCAAAATTTCTAAGTCATATATAAGGAAACCCAACCTGTGGACTAGAGATCCTATAATCAGGTTCAATGGGAAGAACGAATCATATGATTACTTGTTGTGTAATGCACTATTATTTTATCCCTCCCTATGATGTGGGTGCATATTCTGTAATGATTATAGAGGTTGAGTCTGAGAACTCTTAATGAAATTTTATATCTGGTATGAGTGGGGTGTCAGAATTATTGAACCACCCTTGACAGATTTCACCTATGTGAGTGTGGAAGTAGGCCTCTTCCTATGAGAATTGGGCTTATTCTCAAAAAAGCTCATGAAAATTCGGGATAGCACAAGGCCATAATGTGCTGGCTATTAAAGCTTATGTCAACACCTTGATTGTTATGTGTAAGCAGTGATACTTTATTTTCCTTAAGTAGTCATAGTTCAAGTTTGAAATCACTACTGACTCTGGAGTAAAGTTTACTGTTTACTAAGTGGAGGTTCAATGCAGAGAACGCCTTCATTATGCACAATAGTCTCCCTTCAATTAAATTGGTAAAAAATTTTCTTATTTGAATATTAACATAAGCGGAGGAATGTTAGTGTATTTTAATATTTTAATTATATTAAAGTGGATTATATTAAATGACAAGTGTTTATTGATGGTTGCACTTCTCCAATTCACATTAGTGGAATATTATTAAGAGTAAAAGTGTGTATTTACTTTGTGCAACTCTTATAACCACTAACAATTTATTTCACTCATTATTTTATGGTGGAATGTGATAGTTAGTTCTTGTAACATCTACCATTAGTCTACCTCATTACTCTTGTAACTCTTGTAACATTTGTAACCTATAGACCATTCATGTACCCACTTTACTACATCATATTCTTCCTATTCAATAGAAGAATGAATTCCTCACCTATAAATAGTGGTGTTTCTTTCTTTGTTGTGGTATAACAAAAAAGAAATGTATGGTGGTACATTGTGAGTGACAAGAAAAAGATGATATATGAAAGTGAGAGTTGAGACATAGAAAATATTCTAATCTTCAACTATATTCACTACACAAAAAAGAGTAATTATATGAAAGAGAGCGTTTAGACAAAGAAATATTCTAAGTCATTAACTATATTCACTATAAAAAAGAGTGTTTCATATGTTGAAGGAATGTGTTCTTATGGTGGAGCTTGGGACTCTTCAATTAATTCGAAATTACTTGAGTTGTATATTGTTGATGAATAGTTGTATCCTGGAGGGGACAAGTCAAGAGATAGACTGTTGGATCGGTGTAAATTATGTCGTAGTGGGCTTGAATCTCCTTAAAGAGAGCGAGATATTTGTGTCACAGCCAAAAAGAAGATTATTTTATTTTTCACTTTTGTTCACTTTATTTTCAACTGTAATCATTATTATATTATTTTCTTTACTTTTGTTCATTTTATTTTCAACTGAAATCATTATTGTAATTTGTGGCATATTACACCTAGTATCTCGACAGCACTATCAATGTGCCTCTTTCACATGGATAGATAGCTAAAGAAATGAGCATGCCCAACTCTGGTAATATACAGAGGAGAGTGATAAGTATCTTTTGTAGATATTTCCTAAATGTAAATTCTGTTGAGTTCTCGGACCATCTATTTGTTTGTTGCGGCTTTAGCTGTTTGTGGATTGTGGTATGTTTCGAATCTTCAAGGTGTATAATGGCATTGGCCACCAAGAACAGTGAACGGAAGTCTATTTTTTTGGCAAGGACAGAAGATCAAAAAGTAACTCAAGATCCTATGGAAACCATTCCTCCATATCTCTTCCAGAATATTTGGATGTAAGACGCACAAGTCTTAATCGAATATCTAAATATTCTACACTTGGATTCAAACCACATCCCATACAAATTTCTTACACCATAAAATTATTAATACACATATTTCTATATAGATCAGACACCATAAAATTGTTGATTGATACATCAATTTTTAGATAGTTCAAACACCATAAAATTATTGATGCATCAATTTCTAACTATTTCAGACACCATAATATTGTCAATATATCAATCTCTATATAGTTCACACACTATTAATACACCAATTTCTAACTATTTGAGACACCATAAAATTGTTGGTACACCAATTTTTATATAATCAAGACACCATAAAACTGTTGATACACCAATTTCTACACAATTCATACACCATAAATGTAACACCCCGCATTTTCGAGCTTAAATTCGAACCGTCGTTCCTACTTATATAAACTCTAATTCAATTATTTATATATAAATATAAGTGTCATGATCATTAGCCTAGTGTGAAGAATGCTTTTGAGGTAAAAAATATTCATTAGAAACACTTGGAGAAAAGTTAAGAGCTTTTGATTCGACCAAATTTTGATATTTCATCCTAAAAGGGTCAACTTTGAATGTGTATAACTTCTTGAATATATGAAATTTTGGAGTTTAAGACCCACCAAATTATAGATAATTGAGTCCTCTTTCAAAGCATCTCATTTTGCCTAAATTCGATACCTGAGCGAAAAGTTATGAGCAATTTCGTGAGAAACCAGTGAGGGTCCGCGATTTCGCCGTGGCACGTATCTTGTGCTCCGCGATTTCGCTGTGGCACAGACCTATGTTCAGAAATGCTAAAACCCGATTTCTCTTCTGTTTTTTGATGGTAAACTTTACGTCCTAAATTGTCCTATAGCTGATATAAACGTAATTTAATCATCCCATAACCCCAAAATACACCAAACACACAATCCGTATTCTCCTAAATCCTCAAGAACACCAAATAAGGATTTTTGTTCAAAAATTCAACTTCCAAGGATCCAAATTCAAGTTCCGTTCAAGAAGTCAAGAAATTTAGATATGTGGGGTTTAAGCAAGAATAACCTTTCATCCTTTTACCCAAAAGACTTTAATTTTTAAATTAAATTTATTTGATTTAAATTAGGGTTCATGCCCAAATGTTCATATTCTTGAATTTGTGATATTATCATATGATTTTAAGTTTAATTTACACACGAAGTTGCCTTTATTCGTGTTTTGACTTACATGATTGTTATTATGACATGATTTTCATATCTTAACTTGAGGTTTGATGAATTGATAAAAGATTCTAATTTAAGTCTTGAGCATGTTATTTTGATATAAAGTTTTTATGACATGATGCATGAATTTCAAGACTTAGGCATAAGTTCTTGGGCTACAAGAAGTTTAAGCTTATAAGTTCAATTTACAAGTATTATAACTTGGTTAAAGTTTAGTTTTGATCTTATGATCTCAGTTAAGATTCGAAATCCACAATTTTACCTCTTGAGTATGATTTAAGTAAAAGAAGCATAGTTGATTTTCAATTTACAAACCTATGTGCTATTCTAAGGTGAATTTCATAAGTATGAGCATATAATATATATTTTGGGAGTAGTATTTAACACCGAGAGGGAAGTGTGAGTTTAGCACATCCTATTTTTTAGAAATGATGTGCCACTGTAGGTTTAGGGGCCTTGCCAGAGAGTATTTCCCCTTGCCCAATATGAGCTCAGTTTAGTGATCACTCCAGTTCAAATTCTACTCCAATGTTAAGGATAGAACAACCTTCCTCAACGTGGGTCAGACATTGGACTCTATGATAGCTCAGATGGTTTATGTCGGTTATGAGAATCTCCCCAAAAAAATAAAGATTTTGGAAACTAAGTGTAATGACTCACTAAGCTTATTCATTATTCTTCATTATTCATGTTTTATGATCTTTCAGCTTTCAGTTTTATTCATGACCAAGGTGAGTCCTTTTACAGTTATCATACATGATTTGGAAGTATATTCAGTTTATGTTTTACTAATGCATTCACCCCCATATATTTAGTACATTCCAAAGTACTGACCACATATATTTGTTTGTGGCTATATTCCTTCATGATGTATGTACCAGAGGTATCCCACACACTAGGGTCAGACAATTCGTAGTATTCAGCCAACAAGTGATGAGTTCTCTAATTTCGAGGACTCAAGCCAGTTGCAGTTCCTGTATTTTATTTTCATTATTCTTATGTATTGATTAGGGATAGTTGGGGGTCATGTCCCGACTTCCTATAGTCAGTATAGTAGAGGCTTCATAGATGGTCAGTCAGAGTCAGTATTTGTAATTTAAGTTTCTCTCTCTCTCAGATAGGGGTGGGCATGGTATGGTATGGTACAATATTTGAAACTTCTGTAATTTCAGTATTCGATTTTTAAAAATACTATACCATTATCATACCATAATATTGATATGATTTGGTATTTTGATGTTCAATTTGGTGTTTTTCGGTATTATAATTGATAATCATAGTTTGTTTAACTTCAATAATATATACTCGTATAATGGAGTAATATTACTTCGAATTATCAAAAGCACGTCTCAATTGTATCATAATTACATATTATACATGTAAAAATATTCAAAAATAAGTACAAACAACTCTTTTTGTTAGTATATATATATATATATATATATATATATATATATATATCTTCGGTATGGTATTCGATATTTCGGTATGTCATTTATAAATATTGAATACCATATCATATACTAAAAAAACTTAAAATGTATACCATATACCATACCAAATACCATAATACCAAATCACGGTATCAAAAGTTTTGATTTGGTATGGTAATTTTGTATATACCATACCATGTCCGCCCCTACTCTCAGATTGCAGTGTTGTAAGCTTTTATATATATATATATATATATCAGTTGCTCAAGTATCATGCCAATACATGGGTTAGATTGGGATCACTTGTGTGGCTAAGCATCGTGTTACAAGTAGGGGTAATCTCGGATCGTGCCAATAAAATTATTAATACACCAATTTTTACACAATTCATGCACCATAAAATCATTGATAACTTTACCCCGTCGGTGTCATCGAAAATTTATTGAAACTCATCGAAACTATCAATAGTGATGGAATGCAATAGAAGTTTTTCATACATCACCATAAACAGCAGCGGCAGAGTGCAATGCTTCGGGAGATTAGGAAGGGGAGAAAGAATAGAGGGTGCCGCTGATATTCAGGTGATGCACAAAGACCAACCGATGAATATATAACCATCACAACCACTCAATACACATAGATTTTCCATTGCTGGGTATATTTAAAACCAAAATAAAAAATGAAGATAACAACTAAGAAAACAAAAAACAAATCAAACGAACAAGACACTTAGGGATAAATAGAAATAGGGAAAAAAGAAAAATTAGGGTTTGATATGTAAGTTTGGTTATGAGTTTATTAAATGGAAAATCACATAAATAGCAGGGTTTTGATTGGATTTTTTACAAAAGAAAAAAAAATAATGGTAGATTTTGAAAATAAAAATTACATTTTATAAATAAAAAATAATTCGATATGTTTTGTAATATTGACTCTTAAATGGTATATTTATGTAATTTCCCTGTAAGGTCTATATATATGCGTAAATATGGATTTGGTCTAATATGGGCCGCATAAAAATAATTTCAATCCACTTTTAACTCCTAAAGTCAAAAATTTAGAACTTCTATATACATATTTCTTGTCTTCCACCCCACCTTTCTCCCCCACCCCCATCCCCCACCCAAAAAGAAACAATTTTTTTTTTTAAAAAAATAAATTTCCTTCCCCTCCCCAAATTTATACGGAAATAATCACGGATATGGACTTATGGGAGTACATGTTGGGTCCGAAACTTGGTGTGTGCAATTGAAGTGCAAAAGGGGACCTAAACGTACTAAAAAACATCCAACATATTACACTTGATGGGCACCTAAGTCTTTAAGGGGCCTTTTGGTCTTTTTTGTCTTTTATTTGTAATAGAATATAAATAGAACCATGTAGGGTTTCTTTGATTAGTTTTTTATGATATTTGTGAGTCTTAAAAGACCAAAGAACACAAGTCCTCTTTTGAGGCACCAAAACCGAAACTAGGATACAATAATAGGGTGGATTCTCTTTTGTTGTTGCTTGCTTGGAAACATTGATGCTAGAGAGGAGCAATCCGATCTTGTGTCATGTAAGAGATAGGTTTACTATTGTGTGTAGTGTTAAGAGTCCAAGAGTGTCCATTTTTGGGTTCTTAAGATTATATCATCATGTGGTCTATCTAGCTATCCCTTTACTTTATTGTAATCTTGTTTGTTCCTTTTATTTTAGTATAAGCCGTGTGGGTATTCTTCTTGTTGTTGTTCAACTTATTGTTGTTTCCATCTTGTAATCTTCTTGTTAGTTTGTTGTTTACTGAAAAATAGGTGTCAATACACCTCAATATATTGTTGTTATTGTGCCATTCTTGTGTTGTGGTTGGTTGAGACTAGGTCTCAAAAGAGGCTCTCGATTTTAGCCATTTTATGGACTGTTTTGGGCTGATTTGGTATCTTACATTGTTGTATTGTATCATTTGGTATCATAACAAGGTTTTATTTGGTTCCAACAAAATCAATCTTGGAATTGTTATCTTGAAAATAAAATAAAAGTGAAAAGAAGAAAAAAAAAAGTTATTGTTCACGTTTTTAGGGTTTTTCAAAAAACTTGATTTTTGTGTGTTTCTAGTGTTATATCCTTGTTCCCTAACACTATTAGAGTCTAGAAATTGAAATTCCAACAAAAAAGAAGTGTCAAAATTCAAAATCGCAAAAAAAAAAAAATACTAAACTCGTTTTTAACCCTAGGTCAAATTTTGAGTTTTTGATTTTGTATTTTTCTTATGTTTTTAGTGTTAGATTTGTGTTCTCTAACACTATAGGAGTATAGGGTTCGAATTTGAGCTAAACTGAAGGTTATTTGATTCATGCCATTATTGAGCTTGAGTTTGAAGAAACTTGAAGGTGGTATCTCATGTGGAGGTTGTTTTGAACTAACGTGTGTTTTGTTTAATTTTGTAGGATTTCTATTGTATTGTTGTGTGTGACGTTATAAACTGATTGGGTGTCTTGTTGGACCATAAATTGAATGGTTATTTTCGATACAACCACAATGGAACCCGAGGCTTCAAATGCTCAAACAATGGACAATAATGCCATTAATCTCATTTTGGCTCGCCTTGAAAATATGTCCCAAGATGTGGCTAGGTTGAATGTGGGTCTTGAGAAATTAGATACGGATGTGACATCAATAGTGGGAGATTCAAATGTGTATAAATCCAAAGGAGTCGACCTTCCACCCCTCAAAACAATTCCCCAACTAATACTCCCGAGACCTTGCACCAAATGCTATAACCAACAATTGCCACAAATCCAACCAATCTTTACTCTTGAAGCCGAGAACAAGATAGACCAAACCATCCTCCACTCCACCAAGTCCAACAAGAAGGGATTGGAATCCAAATACCACCACCAAACCCGAACCCTCTCATCTAAACTCCACTTGACCAAAGACCTTACTATCCAAATCCAATCCCACCACTACAAGCTCCACTTAACCTAAATAGACCCATCCATGTTGAGGGCTATGGTAAGGGAGGACAACATGATTGTTATGGGCCGTATGACGATGTTTACTTAAGGTAAGAAAGAACGAGGGGTAGACATGGGGAGTTAGGTAGAGAGGTGAGAAATGGACATCCAAATGGAGATGTAGGTATCAATTCCATCAAAGTGAGCTTTCCCATTTTCAAAGGTGAGAGTGATCCCGAAGACTACCTTACACGGGAGTCATCTTGTGAAAATATCTTCCAACTTAATGATCTCACCAAAGCAAAAAAAGTTGTTATGTTATAGTTCACTTCGAAGGGTATGTTAATACATGATGGGAGTATATTAAATGGTTTAGGAATGAGATGAATGGGGGACAACCTCCTCCTTGGTTTCAGTTGAAGAACCTTATGCGGTAAATATACTTGCTCGAGACTTATAGACATAAGCTCCTTGCCAAATTGTACAATTTGAGGAAAAGGAGCAAGAGTGTCATGGCTTACTACAATGAATTTCAACAATTGATGTTGAAACTAAATCACCGGGGAGAAAAGTGAGCCATGAAATCATGCACTTCAAAGTCGGGTTGAACAAGGACATGTCCACTCACATGACACTTCATAAGTTCAACATCATTGATGGCATCTTCCAAGCAACATTGGAGGTTGAAAGGGAGCTCAAAGAGAGCTCATTCATGGTTGTCCAAATTGAGAGCACCAAGGCTTCCCCAAAATAGTCCACTAGGTATGAAGGTAAACCAATTTCCACTTCCAATTCCAAGGGATTTCAATGCTTCAAATTCCAAGGGTGGGGGAACAAGGCTAGTGAGTGCCCAAACCGGAGGAACGTGATTCTAAGGGAGGGAAAATTATACTATCTTGGGGAAGAAGTAGTAATTGAATCGGCTAAGGTTGATGGCAAGCCTCAAGATGGAGAGAAAGAAGAGGTTAAAATTCAAGGAGAGAAAGATGTAGAATATGTGTGGCCGTGTGAAGGAGATTGCGAAGTGCTTTGTAAAAGAGGTGAGGTCGTGAATTTGTGGGCAAATTTCTCTCAAGATGGAGAGGATGATACGAGTACGATTATTACCTTGGACACTTTTTGAGTATTTTGAAGATCACCTAAAAGGGTGCACAAGCTCAAGTGTGAAGAAGGCCCAAACCCACCCCTAAAGTGCACTTAATGGGCGGTTTGGAGCCCATTAATGAAAGGGCCCTTTAGACTTTTGTCTCTTATTTTGTAATGTAATATAAATGAAACATTATAGGATTCTAATTCTTTAGTTTCTTAATAATTTTGAGAGAACACTCCTCTTATAGAGAGAGAATCCCAAAACCATAACTAGGGTCATATATAAGTGTGGAATCACTTGTGTGTTGCATTGCTTGATACATTGGTGCTTGACTGGTAGACGTCTCTTTTGTGTCAATTGTAAGAGATAGGTGATTTTAGTGTGTAATGTTAAGGATCTAAGAGTGTCATATATTTTTGGGTTCTTAAGATTATACCTCCATTTGTCTATCGTTCTATCTTTATTTTGTTGTAACCGTCGGTAGTGTTCTTATTGTGTAACCTTGTAATCATTCTATTGTTGAAATATTATTGTGTTGTTCATCTTCTTCTTGTTTTTACATTAGTTTGGGTTGACTATTTTGGTGTCAAATACACCATTATATCTTGTATTTTTGTTGTTGGTAGTGAATCCAAGAGTGGTCACCAAAGGAGTCCTCGGTTCTTCAAACTTGTGGACTGTTTTGGTGTATGTTTTGTGTCTTGTTGTTCTCTTTGTATCACCAATAACCCCATCACCAACGCCCCCTCCCAAACTAAAAGAAGACTATAAAATAAAAAAATTTGCACCCCTTACCATACCCCCCCCCC
The DNA here is from genome assembly GCF_002878395.1 of Capsicum annuum. Classification (NCBI taxonomy): domain Eukaryota; kingdom Viridiplantae; phylum Streptophyta; class Magnoliopsida; order Solanales; family Solanaceae; genus Capsicum; species Capsicum annuum. The sequence continues at coordinate 10,374 of NW_025890852.1, forward strand.
CCCCCCCCCTTCAAAAAAAAATAAATTTTTTCGAAAAATAATTTTTTGTAAAAAAAAAAAAAAACTATCAAATTAAAAAATAAATAAAAAAGGATCAAAAATATCCCTGAACTATATCTGAAATGGATCAAAAATATCTCTCGTTAGTTCTTTGGCTCAAAAATACCCCTTCATTAAATATTTGGCTAAAAAATACTCCTCCCCTTAAAAGAATTCCGCCAAGCATGTCACCTAGGTAAAAAAAAAAGCCACATGCCATGCCACATCACCATCCACGTGTAATTTTTTTTTTAATAATATGGCATTCCTTTCTTCTTCAAGCTCTGCTTTGCAGCCTTTGTTAGCAAGTGAACAATGTTTTGACGAAATTTTTTTTTTGATTTATTTGAAAGAGTCGCCACTTAATTTTGGAAAGGAATTAAGAAACCTTTAGAGAGTTACTTAAAACGATTCAAAAAATCGTTCAAGTGTTGAAGATTCTAAGCCATTCCTATTAACATTTTAGGAAGGTGTTAGGCACCTAAAACATCCGCTAACTTGCAGTTATCCGATCTGTTTGAAAACATTCCTTTGATTAACTTTGAAAAATTGGTTTGTTGAAAAAGTAATTGATTAAGGAAAAGGTTTTTGCGAAATCAATTTCTTAGCGACTTAGTTAGGGATTTAACTAGGTTCGTAAGGAGACAAGCAAACAAGTAAATGAAAAGAAAAAGGGGGGAAAGCGAGAAAGTAATGATTTAGGATTTTTAAGCCCAAACCGTCGACCCTGTCCTAATCTAGTTGGGCTTTCGACCCATTTGCACCTGTCCTAATTCTATGTTTTCGAGCCTTTAGCTCGAGTCTTGCTGCACCTGTATTAAGTTTACAACTTTGCCTTCGAGGCCTCGAATGGATGAATGAATAAATAAACACCTAAATGAATAAATAAAAATAATAAAGAAAACAAGCAACACTATGCTAAGTGAACTAAAGAAGATGAGGCTTTCAAGCCTCCAAATCCTAGTGACTTTGTCAAGGTACTTAGGCCCGCTATCTGCTTCTGTCTTCTTACTGGAATGGCCACAGAATCAATGTGGGAGTTGAACCTCGAGGATATGGGTCTCACTAGCCCACCTGATAATGAGACAGGAAGGAGTCCATTGTGGACCCCAATGTAGATTGACATGTGAAGGAAGAAAAGACAAAAAATTACAATTTGAATCACATAATTTGATAAATTTAACATCATTCGATAAAGTATAATGATATGAGTAATGGCAAAGGAACAAGATAAAATAAAATAAAATATAACGATGGCAGGCGTGGAAAAAGAGCAAAATACCACATAATTTAACACATTCTCTTTAGAATGTTGCCTCCACCTTACTGTTACTTAATACAATCCAATTTACTACTTGAAAGAGGTTATAATTATGTGTTAACAATTTTTTATTTCGAAAGCATGATCAAAATATAAAGTGAAACAGAAAGAAAAGCCAAAATCTGCTACTTCGTATTTATGAATAATTGTCAGCAAGGACTATACGTAACAGACATTCACTATACGATCCTAATACAAATTCGAAATCGCATCAACATAAAAAAGCAACAGAAGCATGATTGAACCAGGGAGGAATCCAAACCTCACATCCAAGCCCATAAAATTCAAACTCAATGCCTCAATAGTTGTTCTAATCCCTTTTTTCAGTTTCCAAAAGAAACCTAAAGTGAATCAGTAAAGAACTCCCAAGAATGAGAGTACTGACCTTGATCAATTTGAGAAAGAGAACAAAAATAAGACGCAAATTGGCCAACTAAGTAAAGATGGGTCCCTTCGTAAAAACTGATTTTTGACTACGATTCTAACCTCTTTCAAATCTCTTTTGAAACTAAAAAGGTGAATTGGTGAAAGCTGCGAAGAATAAGAATACTAATACCCAAGCCGATTCGCAAAAGGTTTAAATCACGCAAAGGTGGGTCAAAAATTGGTTTTTGATCTTAATTCTAACCCCTTTTGAGTTTCTTTTAAAATCAAAGGGTGAATCAATGAAGACCTTCGAAAATACGAATACTAACACTTGAACCGTTTTATGAAAAGGAACGAAAACGTTTAGATCGATCAACATCAAAGGTGAATAAAACCAAAACATATTTTCATCATTTTTAATATTAACTAAGAAATTCTAAGTGCAACGACAAACATCCCACCTTCACTGTTGCAGAATCGTAAAGCTAAAATCTCTAACAACACAGAAAAAGATACAACAATGCAGCAACTTCATTCGATCATAATTAATCCTATGGCCTATAAGGCTACTACAGCAAGCAATTCCCAGCACTAAATACTACTACATCAGAAGGAGATGAAGCAGAAACAATGAAATCCAAAGGACGAAAATGTGTTTACCTCTTTCAGGGCAGCAAAAGCGGCGACGAACCAAAGATAGGATTTTGACCACCGGAGAGTTCGATGCCTTCTCGACAGTATCAACTAGTTGACTGCTTTTCTCTAAGAACCCTTGTTAACGAATGATTTCTTTTTCTTGAAACCCCCCCCCAAATTTCAATCTCTAACCCCAAAAGTCGAACCTAATAGCCCAAAAGGGAGAGTCCCCTTCTTCTCGACCCCCGAATTTCTAACCCCTTTGCCTCTAAGATTTTGAACCCAAAAAGGAAAGGAGAGGCCTCTCTTTTCTCTCAGGATTTTCTCAGAAAAAAATATTCTACCCCTTTCAATGGCTCTATGTTGAGCTATATATAGAAAGGCCTCTAGGGATAAATTAAGGATTTCTAAAAAAATAGAGGATTCAAAATTCAAAATTCAAAAATTCCCCCTTTCCCTGGATCTTCAACCTCAAGTCCCATCCAATTCTTGATTTCTTCAGAGAGATTATAACAGGTGGACCAATCACATTTGGGCAAAACGAATTGTACCCCTCACCCAATGAAAATCCCCCAAATATGTATGAAATCGTATGAGTCAATCTAAGATTTTTGGGAATGGGACATTGGGGGAGCCAGCTCATCCTTTTCTAGAAGGTTCGAGGTTTTGATGAGAAATTGAGAGCGGGAATATAGGAAACACGTCATTTTTGGTTGAGAACGAGTCGATTTTGGGTCGCTCATGGGTTAGAGATGGTTTTGTCGTTGATCATGATTTGGTCGTTAATGTTGTACGTTGGAGATTGTGTTTTCGTCGTTTGCTGTTGGATGAGATCGGGTAAGGTTGAAAGAGGAGATAAGGGTGGATTGGAGGTTGGGCCAGGTTAGATCTATTGGGCCTAGTGGGTGCGGGTTTGGACCGTTGGGTTGTTGGATTAATTAATGAAAGGAATGGGCTGATTTTGGTTTTGAATAGGTTATGTTGGGGTTATTTAATAACCCAATTAAATCTAATTAGATTAAAATAATCCCACTTAAGAAAAGGTAATCAAGGATTAAGATTATAATTTAGGCAATTTATTTAAACTCTACCAAATTGAATATCTCATCGGTCAATTACATCACAATTGGGGCCAATTTGATTTCAATTAGAGTCAAATTTAATGAATTGACTAAATAGAATCAAAATTCTATACGAATTAACTCCTTGTTTAATCCTGAGCTTCTTGATTCGATAAAGTTGTATAAATATTTCTCCAAATAGATTATTTTTCAGAATAAGTCATATTTAAATCAAGATTTCAACCATTTGAATTTATTTTCAAAATAATCCTTGATTAAAATTTGATATTCCGTAAAATAGTTATTTAAGTAACAAAATTACATAATTTTGTATAATTGAATACGATAATGTATAATTGTCACTTAAAATGACAAACTTGGCCAGATGAATATTTTTTTGAAAAGTTTCTATTCAGACGAAATAGATGTTTTGATTTTATTAAAAACTGAAGAAGCTCGAAATTAAACTTGGCTGTAGAGGGAAAACATTAGGTGTCAACAACTTCCCCTCCCTTTGGGTAGGATGGATTCAAGTAATCTTGGGCAAAGGGAGGTTGACGTTCCTAATTTTTGTCTGACCACAAATTCGTATCTAAAAGAGGTTGGTCTTTCGCACGAGTTTCATGGAGTTATGGCTAAACCTCGGTATTAGGTTTCCTACATATCTTAGATTACATGAGAATTCAGGCCACTTGTAGTTCATAAAGCTTGATTTTAAGCACGATTTTTAAGAGAATTCACCAGCTATCTCGGTTTTAGAGTTTTTGATAAAACCAAGAAGTTGGGGAATGAAGGGATTTTGAGGGAGGTTGGAATGAAGTCGAGTTTTGTACACAGATCCCAGCCTATATATCCCCAAGATTTTAGGGAATCAGACTGCTTGTAGTTTGACTCGATCGGTAGAAAAGATAGTCTTTTATTTCTGACGATCTTTGGCTCGAGACGAGTGACAAGTTAATCGAGTTTCAGAAAAGAGGCTTGTAACCTCTTAACAATGAATGTGGGATCCTTCACACCCATAGACAAGAACTTACCCAGACATAGTTTCCAAACTCTGAGTATGTTGTCACCCGACTTTAAAAGAAAGAGAAGGTTACTCTCGGCATGATTTAAGAAATATCTCGTAGTTAAAGCTAAGAATTAGAATATCCCAAAATACCTATATGCCTTCTAATAGGGGTGTGTTTGGATGGTGGTGGCGATCATCCTTTAGCTCATGTCCAAAGAGTTTGACGTCCCTCTCTAGACTATATCCCGTTTTGCTGCTAAGAAAGAGTTCCACGTTGTGCTGCATCCTTTTTGGAGTCGTCCACACCTGTGGGTTTGATTTGAGATTTTCATCCTCTCGGATGCTCTCGGCAATATCTCAAACAAAATTGTTAGTGCTAAACATAATTCATGAAAGAGGTATATAGCCTTTTACCATATCTCTACGTGATTTATGGCCTGAAAAGCGAAGTTATCTCTTCATGTACCTATTTGGAATGAAATAACTGGAAAAAATAAACACAACAACCCTCTTGGTTGTTGTATAATTATGACATTTATCGGTTGAATATGTCTGCAAAGTGGGGTGGCCCTTTTGGACACCGGTGATACTTTATGCAGAACGGTCCCTACAATCATGTAATCTTGTGATGGTGTGGCAACCCTTTTGGTTACCTATATCACTTGTTGTATATGGAATGATAACCTCTCCAATTATAGCCGATGATCAATGTATAAACTTTTCTTAAATTATCAATCTTTGGATAATCTTGCGTATTATTTGATGTTGGATACGAGGCGACTTACAGATATCCTTTGAATTTCTAGATTTTAGGTAATACTGCACATTATCCGACTTTGGATAAGAGATGTCTTACAGATATCCCTCCAATCAATAGCTTTTAGGTGTTCCTGCACATCATTCGACCTTGGATACAATATGACTTATAGATAATCTCTCAAATTGTTAGTCTTTGGGTAATCTTGTACATAATCGATCTTGGATATGATGTGGATTATAGAGAACCCTTGGACGTATCAATTTGATAATATTTCATATTCTCCTGTAAGGATTTAGCTACGACTTATGGATAACCTTTGAACTATCGATTTTTGGGCGATCTTGCACACTATCCGGTTAGGATGTTGTTACGGCTTATGGATGACCTATAGGCTATCAACTCATAAGTAATCTTGTACACTATCCTATTTCACATAATATGACTTATAGATGACCCTCAAATTGTCAATTTCTAGGAAATCTTATATATCATTCATCCTTAGATAGCGACTTAAAGGCGTCCCTTCAAATCGTGTGATCTCGATGCATTCAGATATTGATTCATAAAATGATGAGATATCCTTGATGTCAACATTTGTGTCTAGTGTGTCAATATATATTAAAAGATGATGATATCCTCGATGCCAGCATTTATGTCTCGCATGTCAACAGATACAAAATATGATGAGATCCTCAATGCCAGCATTTATATCTAGCACATCAACAGATATTGAATGATGATAATATCCTCGACGTCAGCATTTCTGTTTAGCGCGTCAATAGATATTAAATGCTAATGATATTCTCGACGCCAGCGTTTCTGTCTAGCGTGTCAATAGATATTAAATAGCCTTCTTGGGCGATGGTATGAGATGGCCCTCTAGGCAATGATATGTAATGGCCCTTTCGGCAATGATATGCAATGACACACTCGGCAATGATATGAAATGGCCCTCTCGGCAATGATATGCAATGGCCTTCTCGGCAATTACATGCAATGGCCCTCTTGGCAATGATATGCAATGGCCCTCTTGGCAATGATATGAAATGGCCCTCTTGGCAATTTAAAAACAATTTCACTTGAGTTCATTTGTCAGCGTCTTGCTTTCTACATATACCGTTCTTAAGCATTATATGCTCTGGCATGGCTCCCAAATTGCTTGGGGAATTTTTGAAAGAAACGCTCATATTTGTGTATCGATCCCTGCATCCACAGAAAAACAATTTGTTTGAATGAAACTACTCCGTGTTGACATTCTTCGATTCTCCATTTGCTCGACACCATCTTTTGGGTACTCTATCATGTTGGGACTTCCACCCTTGACTCCCCGTCCAAATTGATGTCTAGGCAATCACTAAGTAAAAGATTTATGTATATTTTTGAAAGTAGTCTTACTTTTTAGAAAATAGTTTCGAAAACTTATATAAAAACTTTTAGAAAATCTCTACCAGTCATGTCATGTAATAGCTCAACGACCAACTTTCTCTTGATTCTGACAATGTTCGGTGTTTGACGGAGGATTGCTTAGGGATTCGGTATTATCGAGACCCTCTACTAGAAGTTTTATCAAAGACAGAGATTCAATCTTCCCAGACTTTATCACAGGTGGTGATTCTCAAATCTCAACTTCGACCTCTAGTGCTGGGGAATTTGAAATATATTTCAATATTTGGTGGAAATTTTGAGGCCTTTCTAAAAATTTCTGCCCCAATTTAAAGTAGCCTGAGATGATATCATCTCGAGTGGATTTGAAGTATTTGATGATCTTCATTCTCTTTGTTGGATGTTGATCTTCTCTTTTGAATTTTTGAGATTCCTTCTCAAAAATTCTGCCCCAGTTTCCATTTCTTGGGTCATATGACCGAGCTTTTAGGGCGCCTATGTATCCCGTTGAAGCAGGAATCAGGTCAAACGTAGTTCAAGACTACGCTAGGGATATTTATAAATTTTAGTGGGTTGATCGAAGCCGACATAGGCCGCCTACGTATCCCTTTCTTGGGAATTCAGGTCATCACGTAGTTCATACATAAAGGAAAAGAATAAATTTTCCTAAAGGGTTGACCGAAGCCGATATAGGCCGCATACATATCCCTCTTTGGGAATTCAAGTCAAATATAGTTCGCACATAAAGAGAAAGGATAAATTTTCCTAAGGGGTTGACCGAAGCCAATATAGGCCGCCTATGTATCCCTCTTTGGGAATTCAGGTCAAACGTATTTCGTACATAAAGGGAAAAGAGTTCTGGGCAATTACGCATTATGAAAAAACATTGCTACAAAGGCAATTACGAGTAAACTAAGGAATGCAAAAATTAGCACGTCTTTCAAACATAATATCTTTTTACTACATCAGAATTGATTGGTTTGGTCTTCTCTTGGCCATCCATCTCAGACAAACTCAGAGTCCCTCCAGATAGTACCTTGCGAACTATGTGTGGCCCTTGTCAATCTGGAGCGAACTTGCCCTTTTACTCCTCTTGGTGAGGAAATATACGTTTGAGAACCAATTTCCCAACTTTGAATGTTCGAGTTATTACTTTCTTGTTAAAGGCACGAACCATCTTGTGCTGATACAACTGACCATGACATACAGCAACCATTCTTTTTTCATCAATCAGCGTGAGTTGTTTGTAGTGAGCATGAACCCATTCTTCATTGCGTAGTCCGGCTTCCTGAATAATCCTTAGGGAAGGTATTTCAACCTCATCAGGTATCACAGCTTTATTCCCATAAACCAAAAGATAAGGAGTCACCCCGGTGGAGGTTCAAACTATCGTGCGATACCCAAGCAAAGCGTAAGGCAACATATCATGCCATGATCTATCATTTTCGATCATTTTTCTGAAGATATTCTTGATGTTTTTATTGGCAGCTTCCATGGCTCCATTCATTTGTGGACGATATGCGGTCGAGTTGCGATGCACTATTTTAACTTGCTCATAAATATCATTCATCAAGTGACTGTTCAAGTTTGCCCCATTATCAGTAATGATCGATTTTGGCACTCCAAATTGGCAAATCAAGCTATTCCTGACGAAATCTTAAACCACTTTCTTGGTGACGGCTCTATATGAAGAAGCTTCGACCCACTTAGTAAAGTAGTCAATAGCAACCAAAATAAATCTATGCCCATTCGATGCCGGTGGCTCTATTGGTCGGATAACATCCATGCCCCAAGCTACGAAAGGCCAAGGTGAATTCATCATATGAAGCTCATGTGGAGGCATTCGAATCAAATTTCCATGTATCTGACATTTTGGGCACTTCTGCACATACCTGCTACAATCATTTTCCATAGTCATCCAGAAGTAAGCGATTCTCAGGATCTTTATAGCACGGGAAAACCCATTTATGTAGGGATTGCAAACTCCAGCGTGTACTTTTTTTATCAATTTATTGGCTTCCGCAGCGTCGACCCATCTTAAGAATCCCAAATATGGAGTCCTCTTAAAAAAGATTTCCCCACTTGGAAATAGTTCTTCGTCAAACGCCAGATTGTCTTTTTTTGGTTGTTACTGGCCTCTTCAGGATATATTCTAGATTCTAAATACCTTTTAATATCATAGTACCATGGCTTTCCATCAGGCTCCTCTTCAACGTATGCACAATGCGCGAGTTGCTCCTTCAAACTTATCTCCAAAGGATCAATGTAACACTGATCTGGATGCTGAATCATGGAAGATATAGTGGCCAAAGCATCAAAAAACTCATTTTGTATCCTTGGAATATGTCTGAAATAAACTTCTTTGAATTTTTCATATAATTCATGCACCAGCTCCACATAAGGAGTAATTTTGGAATTTTTTACCGCCCATTTTGCTCGTACCTGGTGAATCAGCAAATCTGAATCCCCAATGACTAGCAATTCATGAACACCCATATCAAGTGCCAGTTTGAGACCTAGGATGCAAGCCTCATATTCGGCCATGTTATTGGTGCACAGGAAATGCAAATTAGCAGTTACCGGATAGTGTTGGCTGGTTTCTGACACCAATACTGCTCCGATTCCTTAACCTTTAAAGTTGACTGCTCCATTAAAGAATAACCTCCATCTAGGGTAAATTTCTGTAATGTTTTCTCCCACGAATAGAATTTCCTCATCTGGGAAGTAAGTTTGAAGTGGCTCATATTCATCATCAACTGGATTCTCCGCCAAATGATCTTCCAAAGCTTGCCCCTTGATTGCCTTTTGAGTTACATACACGATGTTAAACTCGCTCAGCAACATTTGCCACTTGGCTAGCTTTCTCGTGGGTATGGCCTTCTGGAATATATACTTCAATGGATCCATTCTCGAGATGAGGTATATTATGTACGATGACAGATAATGCCTCAACTTTTGTGCGGCCCAATTCAAAGCGCAACATGTCCTTTCTACAAGAGTGTAACGGGCTTCATATGGCGTTAACTTTTTAATCAAGTAGTAAATGGCTTTATATTTCCTACCGGTCTCATCATGTTGCCCGAGGACACATCCAAAAGTGTTTTATGAGACTGATAGGTAAAGCAATAATGGCATTCCTTCTCTTGGTGGAACCAAAACCGACGGTGCAGATAGATATTCCTTGATGCGGTCAAAAGCTCTCTGACATTCTTCTATCACTCATTCAATGCATTTTTCTTTAACATATTGAGAATTGGCTCGCATATGACTGTCGACTGAGCGATGAACCTGCTTATGTAATTCAAATGACCCATGAAACTTATAACTTCCTTCTTGGTCCTTGGCGGTGGAAAGTCCTGAATTGTCTTAATTTTGGATAGGTCTAGCTCGATGCCTCTTTTGCTGAATGTGAACCCCAACAACTTCCCTGATGGCACACCAAAAGCACAGTTAGCAGGATTTAACTTCAAACTATACTTTCTTAATCTATTGAAGAATTTCTCCAGATGGGTCAGATGATCCGAACTCTCATGGGATTTGATAATTACATCATCCACGTATACCTCAATCTCTTTATGGATCATATCATGGAAAATCGCCGTCATAGCCCTCATATATGTTGCACCCGCATTCTTGAGACCAAATGGCATTACCCTATAATGATAAACACCCCAAGGCATAATAAATGTCATCTTTTCTACATCTTCCTCATCCATCAATATCTGATGATACCCGGTAAAACAATCAACGAAGGACTGCATTTCATGCTTTGTATAATTATCAATGAGGATGTGGATGTTGGGAAACGAAAAATTATCTTTAGGACTGGCTCTATTTAGGTCTCTGTAGTCAACGCAAATTCGACTCTTGCCACCTTTCTTTGGAACAGGGCCGACGTTGGCCAACCACGTCGAATATTTTGTGACCTCTAGAACCTTAGACAAAATTTGTTTTGTCACTTCTTCCTTGATCTTTAGACTTAAGTCAGGCTTGAATTTCCGCATTTTTGGCTTGACTGGATCAAACTCTGGATTTATCAACAGCTGATACGACACAATACTGGTGCTCAATCCCTGCATATCATCATAGGACCAAGAAAACAAGTCAATATATTCCCGCAACAGGTGAATGAGCTCTTTCTTTTGTGCTTCCACCAGGTGGACACTGACACTTGTTTCTTTGATTTCATCATGATCTCTGAGGTTGACTGTTTTAGTTTCCTCTAGGTTGGGCTTATCCCGATTCTCAAACTGTTCTACATCTTCAACTAATCATTTCTCATCACCTCCCTTCCAATCATCATCATTCCCATCGTTTTGTTTGTCTAAGCTTTGACATGACATGACATTGACAGGTTTTGAGTTACGGTTACTGTAATAAACAAATAAACCAAGTTAGATGATAACAAGATAATAATAAAATATACGAATAGTGGTGTTTTGAAAAATAATTTATTATTATTATTATATATATATATATATATATTATTTTTTTCAAAATAAGGGAAGACCTTTTCAGTAAAATTTAAGAGATAATTACAAACTATGGCTCATGACTCGCGCAAACACAAGCCCATTCCTTTTGAAAGCAGTAAAATACGAAAAGGAAATTTGATATGTAAAGGGTGGATCGCGAGGCCACATCCGGCATCATCACTAATTTTAAAACTATTAGTAATTACTCTTTCATCTACCACGACAGGCGACGGGTTATGAATGGAGTGGAGGTCCAGTTTTGCAAAGCCTCCCCTGGTGCAATCTTCTTCACCCTACCAGACTTTGGAAAATCTTCTGGTACAACATTGCATCCCTCAAACAAATTTCCTATCCTATCCCCAAGACCATCATCATTCGATATCTCACGCATGAGAAATGACTGGTACAAGAGCGGTAAGGTCCTAAACAGACTCGCCTTTGACTTAGTCTCAATCTCATCCTCCTTTGTAGGCCGATATCCTAACCCCTACTTAGAGGCCTTTTCTGGGATCATAATAGGCTCAATAATTCCTTGCAGACTCTTACCCAAACCCCGACCAGGCTCGAATCTATTTCTTAACATCACCTTCGTAATCATTTTGTAGACAGAAGGCATTGGCTCTTTGAGCGTCAGATCCTTCTCCACAGTATTTATAATTTCCATCGTATAGAAACTACTACCCTCTGGAACATCTTCAATCACCGGTACATAACCATTGGGATGATCCGCTCGGCTTCCTTCCCCTTGGATTACTACTTCATGATCCTCCCAAATGAACTTCAATAGTTGATGAAGGGGTGATGAAACAGCTTTTTCACCATGTATCCATGGTCTTCCCAACAGCAGGTTGTAGCTAGGATGAATATCCATAACATAAAACTTAGTTTTGAACTTAGCAGGTCCCATTTGGATGTACAAAACAATTTCTCCTATGGTATCTCTCTGCCCTCCATCAAATACTCTCATATTTACATGGCTTTGATGAATTTTTCCCATATCATAGCCTATTTGAACCAATGTGGAGAGAGGATAAATATTCACACCAGATTCGTCATCTATCAATACCTGATTAATCGCATAGTCTCGGTAAATGACAGTGACGTGCAAGGCTTTGTTATGCATCACTCCCTCAAACAGCAACTCTTCATCACTGAATGATATAAGATGATTCCCCACAATATTTCCTATCATCGTACCTAGGTTCTCAACACTCATTCCTGCGGGAACATACGCTTCATCTAAGACCTTCGATAGAGCTTGTCGCTGGTATTGCGAACTCATTAATAATGCCAAAACAAAAATTTAGGCTGGAGTCTTCTCTAAATGTTTGACATTTGAATAGTCATTTGGTTGCATACGCCTCCAAAATTCCTCAGCCTCCCCTTCAATGATTGGTCTTTTCTGTGAATCTTTTTTGTTGATCAATTCTTCAGGGATGTAGCATTGTCCCGATCGCATCATCCCTTGGGTAGCAGAGGTATGTACAATAAATTTCTTCCTTGGCAGGGGAGTGTACACTTGGATCGGGGCTGTCATCACAATAAATAGGGCTTTCTCGTTGAACTTAAGGCAGCCATAACTCTCTCTAGCTTTTCTACCTCTTCCGCCCTTTTGCATTTTTCTGAATTCACCTTAGTAATAGTCTTGCCAGACGCCCATTCTCCTTCTATTTCAATCATGTTAACTGTAGGTCCCCCATGATTAAGCAATGGGTTACTATTGACATTTGGCATCAGTGACTGAAGTATGATGACCTTTTGATCAATCAGATCTTGGATCTTATGTTTCAAGGTAACACAGTCCTCGGTACTGTGCCCTGCTACTCCTGAATAATAGGCACAATATTGATCAGGATGATAAAATCGGAAGTTGGGATTGACAGGCTTTAACTGTATCGATTGTAAATGACCGACATTCTTCAATCTTTCAAACAATTGAGTGCGACTTTCAGCTAGTAGTGTGAAGTTTCGGGGAGGTTTCTTTTCGTAGTTTGGACGTGGGGGGTTATAATGGCTTTGGTTTGCAGGAGGAGGTACTTGATGATAATTTGTAGGTGCTTGGATATTTGTTCGGTAATTTAAAAGAGTGGATTAGACATGAGACTGATAATTTAGAGGTGGAACTTGGTATTGGGGAAAGATATTTGGCTGTGGAGCTTGGTATTGGGAATGGATGTTTAGGAGTAGAGTTTGGTACTGAGGTTGGACATTTGAAAGTGGATCTTGGTATTAGGATTAGATGTTTGGGAGTGGAGTTTGGTACTGAGGTTGGACATTTGAAAGTGGAGCTTGGTATTGGGGGTGGGCGTAGAACACATGTTGAAGGCTTAGTGACAGCGGAGAAGAGAAAACATTCCTAGAGTTGAACCTCTTTTTTGTTTTTGCAACAGAATCAGCAGAAATCGTGCCTACATCTTTCTTTTTCTTCTTCGAGAACATGGCAGTCCCGGACGATGTCGGGGTTTTGGCAAATTTTCCTTTCCGAATACTTTCTTTCAATGATTCTCCTATTTTTACCAAATCCGCAAAAGTCGCCCTAACAGCGGACACCATCCTAGTATAATATTCTTCTTCTTGAGCGTAAGAGAACATAGATACCATTTCTTCCTCGAACATGGGGGGTTGCACTTTGGTAGCTTCCTTCCTCCAATGAAAAGTATAGTCTCGGAAACTCTCATCACTCTTCTGTTTGATTCGATCTAGTGAATACCGATCCAGGACTATTTCAATGTTGAATGTGAACCTGTAGAGGAAACCCTTAGCCAATGCTTTCCAACCAGTCCATCTTTTTGGCTGCTGAGACATGAACCACTCTAAGGTTTCACCGCTTAAACTTCGGCTGAATAGGCGCATCAATAACACCTTATTTTTTCCGATCCCTACCAGTTGCTCACAGTACCTCCTCAGATGGGCCATTGGATTTCCGACACTATCAAACACTTCAAACTTGGGGACCTTGTACCCTTCTGATAGATCTACTCCAGGGTGAACACATAAGTCATCGTACCCTAAGCCGTCGTAGTCCCTCGCTCCATAAGATTCTTTAATCCTTATGATCTCTTCATTCATAGCTAGCAACTTTATTTCATGCTCAGTCCTCCACTCTTTATCCTTCTCTTTGTAATGGTCCATCTCGAGATTAGAAAGAGGATTATAGATGTTGGGGGATATGATGGAATGAGGGCAATTTAGAAGGGAGGCTTAAATTTGTGGATGAAAGGAAGTTGGTTGGTATGTGGGGAGGACGTTTTGAAATTTAGAAAGGTTTTGTGGAATTTGCGAGTAGTTTGGTGGTATCTGAGAAGGATTTTGAGAATTGGAAATGAATTTGGTAGATTCAGGGATAGATTCGATGGAGGATTCGGGGATGGATTTTGTGGATTTAGGAGTGAATCTTGTGGATTTGGACAAGAATTTTGTTGATTTGCAAATGGGTTCTGGGGATTTAGGAATGGATTCGGAGATGGGCTTTGTGGGGTTAGAGATGGATTTTATGGATGGTAAGCATCTGGGTTATTTTCACGATTGGTATTTTGGACAAGTGAAGGGGCAGAGATAGAAGATATGATATTTGGCTGATCCCCGAGAATAGGCGTACTAAGGGATTCTAGCAGATTCCTCCTTGTTTTGTGGTCAGGTTGTGCCGTTCTAGGATTTTTCACCAAATGCATCATTATCCACCATTGTAATATAAGGTTGCAGCCTTAAAAGAAATGATTCTCGACTTGACATCTTCCCGAAGCTCAATATATGTCAGCGACAATCATGGGAACTAAGTTGTGGAATACCTTTTTAGAATTATACTCCATTCCAAAGATGAGTGCATGGGTAACTGAGACAACCCTCGGATGAATTGTGCCATTTTCCCCCTGTGGGAACACCATGGTTCCAAGTAGGCCTACCGCGAACGCAAAGGCTCTCGTCTCCTTCCATTTTGCTTCTGACTCAAATTTATGCCCAAATTTGTGAAATATATTGAATCTTCCGAACCGACGATACAACTCAAGGAAAGTGATTTTTTCTCCATCATGTTCTCCTAGCCAGGTGTCGTCGTCAGTTAAAAATACCTCCTTGATCTTTTGACTAATTTCTAATATACTAATATATATTTTTAGGGCATTAATAGCCAATTACTATGAGAAATATACCATTGGTAATATATCTTCCAACTCTGACAAAACATTAGAAAATTACTATTAGCAAAAAATCATGTGTTATAACATTAAGATAGTTGTAAATGAGTATATATTTAATTAATATAGTTAAATCAATTAGAAAGTGACAAAAAAAATACACAAAAAAGAAAAACGCATTAATAATAATAAGAAGAATATCAAAGTTAATTGAGTAAAATTTGCTAATTGAGCTTTCTAATATATTGGTTAAGAGAGTTTTATAATTTAATATTTGCTAAATAAAAGCGAATTATATACGTGATCAAACATCTTTGTCCAAAATGAAGAAATAAAATACAAAGAAGAAAATAATATTAATTGAAATCAAAATAATACACTAATAAATCTTCAAAATATTTGTAAATCATTCAAACTTCTACATTATACCAAACTACTATGACCATTTTCTTACTGAATCTTCCAAGAAAACTTCGTTCTTCATCTTGATGAACTCATACAAAACTAATGTGAACATTTCTTTGATGAACCTTTTGAAGAATATTGAAAACATCATCTTTTTTATGTTATCTCTTCTGATTAACAACACATGATTGATGAAAAAGATGAAGAAAATTGAGAAAGGAGAAAAATAACTAAATAATCATACAAAAATTGAGACAATGAAAATTTGCATTCAACAACTCTATCAATGATTGCTATTTATAGATTGGATAATCCAGAAGAATTAAGTAGAAGGGAGTTCGGGAGACATATTATTTAAGTAGAGAATACAAATAGATGGAGGTTTCTTTGTAACTCATTAGATTTAATTAGAATAGTAAATATGATTGATCTTTTTTTATTTGATAAATAAATTGATTAATGAAAAGAATGAAGAAAAAAAAACCCCAAAAAGAGAAAAAAGAAAACTTGGATATGAATATTTAGACTTTTAAAGTGTACAATAAAAAATATGAATAAGTGGAATAGTAAATTTTGATACATTTAAGTTTTAATAATAAAGAATGAAAATAAATGAAGGAGCAATAATTAACATATTTATTTTTGTAAAATAGTATATATATATATATACACACACACATGTACATCTACATCTACATCTACGTCTACGTCTACGTCTATATCTATAATTTATAATTTATAATCTATAATATATTAAAAGTGTGAAGACCCTTATAAATGTGATTTGAACTTTTTGCCTTCATTAAAGTTTCTATAACTGACAAAAATAGTTGTTCACTTATTTCCTTCAATTATAATATAATTAATTATTTTTATAATATTTTAAGAAGTCCTAAAATATATGGGTAGAGATTTCTTTATAGTCTTTATTTATAAAAGGTAAAATTTAATTAGGAATCGTAATCCTTTTTTCAAAAAATGAAATTTTAGGCAAAGACAATTCAAGAAGTTATTTTGTATAAAAGGAATTGTACTTTTTTTTTTTTTTTGGCCAAATCAATAGTACTTCTTTTTGTCTAACATGATTTCTTTTGATAGAAGAAATACAAAGAGAGTTTTAATTAAATATCAATTCTTACTTTTAGTGCATAAAAATAATACAATAACCTGATAATTTTTTGTATTTAAAATGTTGATTGCTGATACTTATTTTTTTTTCTTTTGATAGAAGAAATACAAAGAGAGTTTTAATTAAATAT
>NW_025890852.1:30220-42212 GCF_002878395.1 Capsicum annuum
TTTCTTTTGATAGAAGAAATACAAAGAGAGTTTTAATTAAATATCAATTCTTACTTTTAGTGCATAAAAATAATACAATAACCTGATAATTTTTTGTATTTAAAATGTTGATTGCTGATACTTATTTTTTTTTCTTTTGATAGAAGAAATACAAAGAGAGTTTTAATTAAATATCAATTCTTACTTTTAGTGCATAAAAATAATACAATAACCTGATAATTTTTTGTATTTAAATTTTTGATTGACGATACTTATTTTTTTTGGAAAAATAATATTATTTTTTGTATAATTGTGATGGCTTGGGAGAAAATTAAGATGAATGATTTGATATTAGATTTATTGTTAAAAATATATCTAAATATATGATGAACTGTTATTTTTTTGTACTCAAAATTGTTGATTGATGTTAGTTATTTTTTTTTTAATTTTAATATTATTTTCTATATGATTGTGGTGCCTTGGAGAAGACTAAGATCAATGATTTGATGTTAGATTTATTGTTGAAAAATTATTCTAAATACTCTTCTTAGTGCAGTTTTTCATGTTTAAAGAGCCTATGAAATCTATAATTGAAATCTATAGCTTAATAAACTTCATGATGGAGATTGAAGATGTTATTGTTTGTTGGGCTTTACGTTGGCAAATGACGAATAATAATGAAAAAATACTTTTAATCACTAAAATCCTAGACTCAACAAAGAAGGGTAAGGAAAACATTTTTGTATTCATTTGCAGGAGTCTTGTCACTTTATTGGAGAGATACAATTAATATGAATAAATCAAACTTGAATCAGGTTTTAGGATTTGAACGTCTTCCTTCTAATCACAGTAGGCTCATCAGCAAGATGAGTCTTGGGTCTTCAAAACGGAAAAGAGGAAAACAAAAGGAATTCGTTATGAGGGAGACCATTACCATAATGAGAAAAAACTATTTTCATGAAGGGACAATTTCAAGATAGACTGAATCATAACCGCAAAGTTTCGATAGTCTTGTAACACTTACAAATAAACTTCAAATAGAAAACAAGAAAGTTTTTAATAATAGTATTCAATTTCAAATAGTATTCAAAATAATTTAGCACTAACATCTGTCATGAGCAATGATTGAAAAATTACTTCTAAAGTTTTTAATAATAAAAAATTTGGAAACAAAAAATGAAAAAAAAAACACGAAAAATATATACTACTATTCTATCTGATGTGTTTTTCTACACGAATTCCTATTGTGTCTGATGAGTGGTGATTTTTTCACTCATTTGCACTCAACTTCCGTGCACACTACCAAGTTTTGTATAAAAAATGATACATAATCATGATTTAATGCACTAATATCCACATTTTGCAGGCATAGATTAGTGAGATGGAAAGACATGGATTGAAACTAAAAGAAATCAAATGGAAGCAAGAAGTGCAGCTGAAGTCCTGGAATAGTCATCAGCCCTAGTTACCGCAATCGCGGGTCAAAGGCCGCGATCGCAGTTAGTCAAGATGGTCAATAGAACGCGATCGCGAAACCATATCGCAGTTGCGGACAACCTCATGCGATAGTAGATAAGCGGGAATGTTGCTCAGGGCAGTTTTGTAATTTCACTTGGTCGAATCCCAAACCTTATATAGGCAAAAACCCTTTCTACTTTGGGTATTGATTACCTCGTAGATATTTTTAAATTTGAAACAAGAACCATAATTGGGCAAGATTGTAACTAATTTTGGAGACTTGAATTCTTAGTGATTTGTGAAGGATGGATGATTTGGATAATCCTTATGGTATATCTTTCTCTACTTTCTTCATGTGGAGCTAAGCAATTTAGTCTTGGGATTATGTTGAACTAAAGTGTATTTGTGTGTGGGTGTTGATATGTTAACATGATTTCTAGTTGTTGAGTATGGATTTCACCATTGCTTGATTTTAATAGTTGAAATTTTGTAAATCTCCAAATGGACTTGACGGGTGAAAATCCCAAACTCTAGAAAACCTTCATCATCCTTGAAATAGGGATGAAAGTGAACCCATGAAAACCCATAGCATCCTTGAATAAGGGCTATAGGGGGACAAGGCAATGATGTACAATTAAGTATGTGGTTAACTATCTTTTGCAATCTTAGAAATAAGTGTAAATGGAGTGTAAATCATATCATGGGTATCTTCCTAGAAATAGGGATGTCCGATTGAGGTATTAGGTGACTATAAATGGCACACTTGTTAGGTGCTCTAAAGAGCCAATGGGTGAAACCTGTGAGGTTTAGTTGAAAAACTAGCCGCAAAGACTTTCGACCTAGCCTATCTCCCCCTCATCAACTAGATATCATGATGAGCCATCTCTAACCTACACACTTTATATCTTTAGGAAGACATAATCCCAAGATTCTTCCCAAACTTGACTTTTAAACCAAAAGTATCATTATAGCTTGTTCTAACTCAAAAATTGATACAAACTAAATCCCCACCCCCCCCCCCCCCCCCCCCCCCCCCCCCCCCCCGCCTTATTATATGTTGTGTTTGCTTGCATTCCGGGTATCTTTTTAGTAGTTAGAGCACCCATAGGACTTGAAATTTGCATTTCACTCTTTGTGGATTTGGCCCCAACGCGATTTTGGATATTGATAACAACCTCCTTACCCCTTAAACATAGGAGTAAGTTGAGCGTTATCAAAATGGCGCCGCTGTCGGGGAGTGAAATATAGATTTCACTTGTGCGGTGTGATTTTTACTTGGGTATACCCGGGATGGTGTGATTTACTTTCTTTTGTTGTTTTTTATTTTTTGTAGGTGATCGTAGTGTTAACGAAATGATATTCCAAGTTTAGAAAAGCATATAACAAATGATAAGAATAAAGTTTCCATAGATAGAGAATCTGGGCAAGGAATGGGAGGAAATTGTCAAAACAATGGAAAGCTATAAACCTAAACTACATTATTACACAGTCTAATGGGAGTTGCCATAGGAAGAAATGATCAAATTCAACACTGATGGAGCTAGCAAATGAAATCTAGGAATGGAATCATATGGTTTTTGTTTGAGAAACCATACAAGAGATCTAGTGTATTCATAGACACAAAATATTGGCATCATAACTAATATGGAAGTAAATATAAGAGTAATTTTTGAAGCTGTCAAATACTGTGTTGACAACAATGTAAGAAGGATCAATCTTGATTCAGATTCTCTACTTAAGGTGAATGTTATTAATAAAGTATGAAAAGTACCTTGGTAAATAGTAGAGAGCATGGATGAGGTCAAAATTGCGGTTGCAAATATTGGGATGCAGATTCAATATATATTCAGAAAAGGTAACAAACTTGCAAATTATCTAGCTAGCTTAGCTATTGATAAATTGAACAATGTGTATTTCACAATTTTCAAAAGTTACCAATAGTAGGTACGAAAATTTTGAACACAAATAAAGCATAAATTCCATCCATAAGAGTGAGAACTAGAAAGATCAAGCCACATGCACATAGTTACCTACAATAATAGAGCATTCTAAATGTAGATTCTAAGCAACAGAGCTAGCTATTTACAAGAAGTTTTACCCTTACATTAGGGTTTCTAAAGCTGCCAATTAAGATAGGCTAATCTATGTTAGCACACAAAATATCATATCCAAAAACAAAGGGGAGCGACATCAAAATTGACATTAAGCTTTGGAGGTCAGCTACAAATCCTGATTTGAGAAGAAGTAAAGGCTCCAAAGCAAATCTGTCATCAAAATTAAGGATTAAGGGGGAAATAAAAAAGAAGCACAAGAGAGAAAGTGAAGAGAAAAAAAAATTATTGGGAGAATTGCAAACTCAAGATTGCTACTTCATTTCGATATCTTTCACCAAAAAAACACTATCCTCCTGTGTGAGCTTATCAAGTTAGATCAAGAAAAAAAATGACAACAACGGTGATGAGAAATAGAATACCTTGGCCAAATGAAAAGTCTTGTGTGAAATGAAGTAGCATCGTGGAGAAGATTTCAACCCAGATGAGGAAATAATGGGAGTAAAAGGCACAAAATCATATATTATCTTTTGCTTTAGACACAAAATAATACATATTCTTTCAACTGGTGCACTAATAGTCCTTTTTGTTTAAAAAGTGGTGCATTTTTAGACACAATTCTAATACCGTTAATTTTTTTAATAGAAGCTTCTCATTTTCATATCAGGTAAATACGAGCACCATTAAACAAAGTAAATCTATTGAAAAACACATCAAATAAGCCTTGAGGCATCGACGCTGCATCAACAATTCAGACTTCTCTGTATCACTACACAATAATTGTTTCAATCTATTAATTTCATGGTCTGATAAGACTCATGAAGATCAAAGATGACATCAACTTCTACATTAGGTGATTCCAGAATCTTCAGTAGAGGTTGGTTAGAATTTTCATTAGCATCGAAGGTTTTGCCTAAGAGAAGCTTCATACGCTGCAACTCAGGCTCTTAGACTACAAAACCTTCCGAGTTAACTTTTTTTAGGTGATTAAATGTCATATTTGTGAAACGTTCCACTTGAAGAGATTTTGGGATAGGAACATAATCGTAAAAGGTTGTCACCTAAAACATTAACGGTGAGGTTTGTCAGCAATATTTTGCAAGTAAGGTTTTTTTTTTTTAGGAAAAAAATAGTGTGATAGAAAGGTGATTTGACTACTGTTAAAAAAATTACGGTGTTAGGGTTATAACTAAAAATGCACCACTTAACTAAATAAAAAGGACTATTAGTGCTCTAGTTGAAAGAATATGTATTATTTTGTGTCTAAGGCAAAGATAATGTATGATTTTGGCCTTTACTCAAATAATGGAGTTTGTGATTCCAACGACAGCAACCACACAGTATTTTGAAGAGGAGGCAAAAAAGAGCGGGCAAATTTCAAAAGTAGCAAACTTAAGGTCATAATTAAGAGTTTCATAGCAATTGTTTCATAATTACATGAAATAACAACTTGTATTTTGTATTTTATAAAAGTGTTGCGATTAAGATACATATACAACAAGATTTACTATCCTTTTTTACTCAAATCAATTGAGTTAAATAAGGAATAATTATCTCAAGTGTTTAAAGCAGTAAATTCTTATTTAAAGCAGTAGATTTCTTTTCATAAATTAATCTTAATTAAATTAATAGATTACTTTTTCAAATCAAACTCAAATATGAAAATTATGATCTTCAAAAATTCAAAATAAAGTACCATTATCGTTTTTTTCTTTCATTCACTCTTTTTTTACTTTATTTTTTCTTTTTCATTTTTTTCTTTCACGTATTTTTTTCTTTTACTATTTTCGTTTTCTTCTTCTTTTTTATTATTTTCGCTTTTATTTTTACACTTCTATTTTTAGCTTCTATTTCTTTTTTTTCATTTTGATTTCTTTTTCTTTTACCATTTTTTCTCTCCACTTTATTTTTTCTCTTCTATTTCTTTTTTTTTCTTTTTCATTTTTTTCTTTTTTGTTTTCTTTTCTTTTCCTTCTCATATTTTTATTTTTCGTTTTCTTCCTCTTTTTTCTATTGTTATTTTTTTTTATTTTTTTCTTTTATTTTACATTTCTATTTTTCTCTTTTTCACTTCTTTTTTTTTATTTTTTCATTTTCGTTTTTGTCTATTTTTTAAATTTTTTGTGTGTGTGTTTTTTTTATCGCTAACTGTTATTTTTAAAAGACAAATATCTATATCATATATAAATATTTAAAAAATATACAAAATAAATAGATATACAGATCTACATATGTATTTACAGTACAAAACATACATATATATGTGCATATGTATTTACAGAAATACATATCTTACTCATCTGCATATATAAACATATAGAACACAAAATCTCTATAACAAAAATGACAACTATATACATATACATATAGGTAATCAAAATACTGAAAAAGTATTGTATGAATGTGACCATTTTTGAAGTATTGTATGTAAATAACAACACATATATGGTTAAATGTATAATAAAAAAAAAGATATAATTATATTACAAATAACTAATACATGTACAATTACGTATATGTACTTGCTAAAACTTCTATGTAAATATATATGTATTTGATTTCAATAAAAAAATATATTTTCATATGTGTTATGAAAGATATATGTATAGATTTGCATAAAATACATATACAACGTTAAAAAATATGAAAAATACATGTAACGACCTATGAATTCATATGCAAACCTGTAAAATACATATGCCAAACAGAAAAATACATATGCAGAAATTGAAAAATACAATTAAAATACATATGCAGACCTGTAAATATACAAACATAATCAATATATACAGACGCAAACAATATATATAGATAAAAATCAGTAGATTACAATTTCACTATTCCGAATATACAAACATATTAATCGACTATACAATTTGATAAAATTTGAATTTTTTATTACTATTTAACGTATCAAAATTGAGTTTGAACAAATAATAACTTGATCAGTTTGATTTTCATCTAATTCGATGAAATAGTATAGTCGCCTTTATTTTTTTTAAAATTCATATACTAAATATTCAAAAAACTATTTGCTGAAAAAAATTGATAAAAAATATGATTAAAGACATAAAAACGATATCAAACAACATTAAATCATTTTAAGTTAATTGGGAAACTTGTTTGTCCCTTTTAATTCAAAGTCCCAGAAAGAAGAGTAAGAAAAAAAAAAAAAAATAAAAACAAAAGCGAAAAATAAAATAAAGAAAGAAGAAGAAAAAGAAAAAAATATAAGGAAAAAATAAGAAAATAAAAAAAGAAAAAAATAAAGAAAAAATGAAAAGGGGGGAAAAAGAGAAGTAGAAGACAGAAAATAAAGTGGAAAGAAAAAAAATCAAAAAAATAAAATAAAAAAATTGAAAAAACTAGCAAGATAAAAAAGTTAGAGATATAAGAGAGTGATATTTTGAAATTTTGAATGTCATGAAGATAATATTGTTCATAATTGAATTTGATTTGGAAAAGAAATCTATTAATTTAAACAAGAGTAATTTAGGGGAAAGGAAAAAAATTGAAAGAGGAATCTAAGAGATTTCAAACAATAAAAGATAAAGTAAAAAAACAGTTAGAGGAAAGAAAAAAAGAAGTGACATAAAAAGGGGAATCTTATACATGGTAACTCCTCAAAGGTAGTAAGTGGGGGACCACACTTAAAATAATGCTATTTTGCTACACAATGTAATTTCATTAAAATGTTGCTATTTTTTATAATTTAAGTCTTAAGTATGCTATTTCTTGTAGTTTTTCAGTGAGCTCAGATGGAGTAGGGAAATAGATATTTATAGCTAGATCAATTAAGAAAAGTGGGCTTGACCCATTCATATTTAGTAGATTTTGTATTATTTATTTTTGCTTTGTTTTTGGGCCTACGGCTGAACTTTTTTTGTTTTTTGTTATTAAGTAATAAATGTCCTAACAAGACACCAAAAGATTATTGAAAAAAAGTCAGCAAGGGCCAACTATTTTAAAATGAAAAATTAAATATTTTAGACAAAATAATTTATTAATTACAATTTATATGGTATGGTTAAGGTTTAGAAAAATTACAATTCATAGTCATTTGTTAGTTCAAAAATAATTTTTTTTGGGGTCCTATATACTAATATATTAAGCATTGTATATAGCAAAAATACTCTCTTATGCATTTATTTTTGGCAAAGAAAATTTTATTCTCTCTCTCATCTATTGTCTACAAAAGCGGGAACATCAAAACACACGATTCTTGAAGATATATTAATAGATATCTTCAATTTTTCCTCCTTATTTTTCTCTCTAAATTACTCTAATCTCCTACACAACAGCCTTGATTTTTCTTTGAAAAATTGTTTTTGGTGAAATTGTCATCACAAAACATCTGTTTAGGATATTTATTAAAAATTTGTGATAATCTTTAGTATTTTTGGTAGATAAATTTGATTTTCTTTTGATTTCTTATATATTATGTAAGTGAGCCGATAAATTTCTTCTAACTTCATATATTTTGTAGTGTCTACTAGGTTTTCAAGTAATCAATTACTTATTTTTCTCAAATGGATAAAGAAACCCCTTATAGGATATTGACAAGAGGTATTGAACATGTAGCTACTATTAATTGCGGCACTCCATCATTTGATTTGAGTATTTCTCAATTAGATAGTGAAAATGCAAGTTTTTAGAAGAGTTGAAAGTGGACAAGTCGAGAACAGAGTCACGAGCTAAAAAAAACAATGACCATATTAATATTTACAATAGCAAGCAATGATTTAACAAACACTTTCAGAATATTGATGGTTCATTTGTCGAAAAAAGAAAAGGAAAGGATATTGGGTCTACTAGCAAGGATGAAAGGACAAAATATTCTAACTTATCTCTAAAGAGGGAGCAATGACGTTGAGAATGATTACGAGGTAGTTTTGTATTTTAATCAAACCAAAATTTTGTTCAATATACATTTTATAAATGACATAATGTTGGTTATATTATACATTTAAGGAAATTTCAAATTACTTGTTTATACGTATATACATATTCAAATATGTATACAATTTTTAAAACAATGCATATGCATATATACAGTTTTAGAGCGCATATATGTATATACACTTTAGAATGTGATTATATTTTTAAAAAAAAATGGAGTGTGAGTGATTTTGTTAAGAATGTGCCCTAAGTTGATTTTGTATGCTTGAATTATGAAAGTAGGGGCATAACTGAAAAGTGACGGCGCTTAATGTTAAGACTTTGGAAAACTAAAATCTCTATCACCAAAACATAGTTATGTTGGTTGGATTTTTACTTGAAGAGTCTGTTTAGAGGCCGTGTGATTCAACTATAGTATCTGATAGTAGTGAATATGCTTGATTGAATGAAGAGTTTATCCTGATTTAAAGTGCTTATCCTATATATATGTTTATGCATAATTTCATATGTTTGAGCTAAAAATGTGTTTGTTAACTGATGGATGTGATTAGTATTTTCAGTTTAGAGTGCATATACATTTATACAGTTTAGAATCATATAGTTTAAGAATGTATATACATATATACAGTTTAGAATGATGTATACATCTTTTATGTGTTATAACATGTATTTATGAATACTTAGTTCAGGGATAAGACATTATATACACAATATGATAAATTTGTATATATTTTTTTTTGCCCGTCTGTGCTTTTTGATTCAACAAGATAGCATCAATGATCTTCCTAAGAAGTCCCCACACGTGGCGTGTTACATGAAGATAAAGATTTTTGATACCTTAAAACAAAAATTATTAGGTGTATAACTTAGAAGATGTATGCTTACATGCTTTGCTGTTTGCTCAGTATGCCCCCATGCTAGATTCATTGGTTTAATCGCAAATGTTTAGATGTGCTATGTCCCTTGAGTTGCAAACTAGTTCAACTGATGCTATAATGATGCGGTTTAATAGATACACGTTAAGGTTTACACTAAGGAAGTTTGCAATTATTTTTAGTCTAAATTGTGTTGTTTCTAAGGCCGACTTTGTACTCGACACAAGTGTACCAATAGATTACTTCAAAAGTAATTTGGTGGTGAAGAAGAATCTTACAAAGCAATATTATTTCAGCCTTTAAAGGACCAAGTGGGTTCAAAATGATGATGATTCTTTAAAGATTGTCATTCTTTATTTCATTCATCGATTTATTATGTCTGGCGAGATGCACACCATTTGAGTACCTAGAATTTATTTTGATGTGGTTGAGAAAGGACGATACGTGGATTACTACTGGGATAAAGAAGCATTTGAAGAACTTGTCAAAACCATTTCAAGGAAGTTGACCTCCAATGGTTAGTACTACCGATTCCATGGCATGCCATACGCTATGCAAGTATGGATGTATGAATATTGTTCAAACATCGATAAGCGACTTGCTAAAAGAATTGTGATCGAATTCCTAGGTTTCTTAATTGGCAAACTATAAAAGACCATCCACAATACAAATCTCTTATGTGGAACATGTTTATGTTCAAGAAGGTAAAAGTCAATGCCCTAGTAGTTTTGAATACAATTTTTTTGTTTTTTATGTTTTGTGCTTACTGATATATACAAACATTTTTACTTTTGGTATAGTCAAAGTATTATGTCAACTAATTGCATTGATAAATACATATATACAAATGAGTATATTTGACATGTTTTCTATTCATATGAGCACATTTTCTAATACCAAACAAGTTGTTTAATATTTTGTTCTTATTGATATAAACAAATACAATATTAATTAACTAACCAAATATATTTTTCAGATTATTTTTTGAAATATCAAGGCATCTGCAAATGAAATTGCGACATTTCAACTTCCTCTAGAAACTGATGATGTTACTGTCGAGGAATTTCCAATTAATAATATTGTCAATTCCGACAATGACTTTCAAGAGTTGCCTCAAATTCCAACTGTGTATAAGATAAAGGAAAAGCTAATTGTCTTAAAATCACCCGTAAGAAAGAAGCAAAAGAAAATTTTATTGGGTACGTCAATATCCATCAAGAGTCCTCTGAAGATTATTTCATATGTGGCAGACTCTAGGACACCAACTTATTTTGTAAATAAATAGAAACAAAGTCAAAGGTAAATAGGAAGAAAGTAAGGGATCAGATTCTATCACCAAATACTACTCCACCTATGTTTAAAGCAAAAGTCAAGAGAACAACGTCGACTTATGATATGAACATTCTCAACCAGAAAGTTGATGCACTAAAAAATTATGTAAGTATATTTTAATAATCAACAAACTATTGGGCCATTGCTGAATCTTTTATTATAAATTGTAGGAGAAGTCAGAATTTTAGAGTTTGCGTGATTTGATAAATGATAACCATCAGATGGTCTTAAAAGCTATCAGAAGTAAAGATGATCATGAGAAGGTATGAAGTATACATATATTTAGTTAGAATAGATTATACATAATGTAGTACATAATATAAACAATGATATGTCACTATATATTAGGATTACATCAAGAAATCATCTTTTTATGGTGAACGAAAATCTCCAATCACTAAAGTGCATTATACTCCAGTAGCAAGAATTCAAACGTAGATGTTTATATACCGCTATGACATTTATATGCGTTAATATAAACAGTAATATATTGTTTAAAATCAAATTATCCTATTGTTTAAAATATGACATATATTGTTGACCCTGAAAATAAGATAGCAAAAGTTAACACATATTTTTCTTTGTTACCTGAGTTACATGGATGTCAAGGTTACTGCAACATCTATGCCTGTTCCTGTTATGTGTGCACATGCTGAGAGCGTGAATCTTCAATTTGAGAAGCCCATTGACGAGGTTGCTTCTTCTAAAGTGCAACCCAGTCATTTGTTATTTATCTTGTTGTCTTGACAGATGATTCATTTTCTTTTATACAAACCATTGCTTTCTTAAATCAATTTTTTTAGCCACTGAATCAAAGTTTCATTATTTTATTTATGCTTTTATACATATTCATGTACAACTATTAGTATAACCACATATAATGTTGTTTAAGTTATGTATATATAAATCTGGTATAACTATATGTATTCAACATATATATGCATAATATGTTGAATACATATATGTTTGAATATATATATTTACCTCCTAAAAGGCATTAGTACTAGGTGATATGTTGCATCGACAGCTATTGGCTCCTTTCATACTTCACTAGAGTTATCCATTTTTGAGATTCCTGCTTGTCCTTTTTTATGGACTGTTTGTATATTCCTGTAACCTTATCATATCTCGCTTCCCCACTATTCTATGTTACAAATCTATTATAACCATATGTATTCAACATATATATGCATAATATGTTTAATACATATTTAGTAATTGTTTGAAATAATTATCCATAAAATGTTGGTATCTACCTGGTGCATTTTTATATCCAAATGGTAACACGTTCCATTCATAAAATCCTTGTGGTACCGTAAATGCGGTTAATTCTTTAGATTCTTCTTCTAGCTTTAGGTGGTAAAATCCTGATTTACAATCAAATTTGCTAAAATAATT
>NW_025890852.1:42312-54635 GCF_002878395.1 Capsicum annuum
AGTGGTACCGTAAATGCGGTTAATTCTTTAGATTCTTCTTCTAGCTTTAGGTGGTAAAATCCTGATTTACAATCAAATTTGCTAAAATAATTATATCCTTGGATTTGTCTTATTTTTAATATCTTATTTGATATTGGATAATTATATGTTATAGTTTTTGCATTTAAATTTCTATAGTCAATAACCATCCTTACAGTTATCCATTTCTAAGATTTCGACTTGCCCATTCCTTTAAATATGTATATATTTTCATACTATATGGTGCATACGTTTTAGCATGAAGCTGAATATATGAAGGTTGTGCCTGGAGGGAAAAAAATTCAATGGCTAAATTTGCATTTAAACCGGCAAGGATAATTAACTATTTTCTCATGTTGTTGATATTGTGGTGAGATGAATAAGACTTCTTAACTCCTCTATTAGAGAATTTGGGGTCTTGGGTATTTAGAAAAAGCAATCCTAGTAGCATGCAATAGGCATTCAAATTTCACCAGATTTGTATGCACCACATAGTATGCATATATATGTTGACCAATTTGAAAATTTATTAATATATATATATATATATATATGTATGTATGTATGTATGTATATGTATATGTATGTATGTATATCTATATGTATGTATGTATGTATGTATGTATGTATGTATATTATTATTATGTGGTGGATTGTTTATTGACTTCTTATTTATTAGGTTTCGAATACACAAATGGATATCAAAGTTCAACCGGCCTCAAAAAAAACATGAAGGAGACTGATGAGGAAGTTGAAATAAAAGATCATTCTGTTGAGCCGACTAAAGTCCAAGTACTGTTATATAAAAAAAAATTCAATTATTGTTCATTTTTTTTTTATAGTTTTTAAAATAATTATATTTATTTTTATTTTTTAGGTGGATGGATGTACGGTTGAATGTGTAGAAGGTCCCTTTCTCAGATGGATTTACAGATACTTAATGTCCCGATAGATATCAACAATCACTATACCATGAGAATCAAGACATGGTTGCAACCCCTGTTCACATTGCTGACCCTCTTGAATCCGAGCAACCCAAGTCCAATCAAGATCTAACGAAATCTATGAATTGCTCCTAAGTTTGATTATCGATCAACACAAATCTAAAGTTGCCAGAGAAACACCAGAATTACCACCAAAGATACGAAAACCAAGTCGATAGAAAACTTCTCTTTATATAACTGATTTTGGATCTAGATCTGGTACTATTATATGTTTTTAATAAATCTCTTTTAGTTTGTTAAACTTCTTATATTATTTCTTCGTTTATTTATGTTTGTTTAGGTTTTTCATCAAGGATGTCTAAGATTTTTGGCACAAAACATTCATTTGTATTCGATACCATATACGGACCACCGAACGAGAAATTGTATTCTCGTTTCTTGGCTTGGGTTCATGAAGGAACACTAAAGAAACATACTTTCAAGTTTGTTATCTTGTACCAAATTCATTTATCTGTATATGTATGTATTTAATGCACATTTAGGTACAAAGTATTAATTTTTCTTTATAGGAGTTGTCTTGAAGATCGCTATCTGAACAAAAAAGAATTCATTAAGCTACAAATATTCATTGGAGCTGAATCTGTGGAAGATAAGAACTGGTTTTACATGTTATTCTTTCCTAACCAAATACTACTTGCATAAGAAAGGAAAGTACGAGCCAAACAGTCAATACAAATTCAGCACAGTAAATTATTTGTTCACTACAACAATATTGGAAATTTTTGACAAGTATGCCGACAGTATAAAAAAGTATAATATCGCAAGTCAAGAGTTGAAAATTGTTGAATACATCAATGGATTCAGACTCTATGCTTCGGCACCTTGGAATAATGTGGATTACATTTTTATCTCAGTGAACGTGGATAGAATAAATTGGGTGTTGGTTTGGTTGTTCTGTCATTGGATGATAGATGTCTATACGTGTATATACAGATCTACTCGTCATTATGCATTTGTTGTGTATGAGATGACAAAGCTTTAAGAATTGATACGTATGTATCTAGAAAATTTTAATTTCTACAAAAAGAAAAGTATTGATTTCTCCTCACATCCTAAGTACATTTATCGCGAAGAAAAATCATTTCTAGATGTGGTATACATGGATGATTTACCACAGCAGTCCCCGAGAAGCTTGTAAGTTCACGTGTAATTTTTGACTATTTAAAATTATTCAATTTTATCTATTGCGAAGATTTTTAATGAAGTGCAAAAAGTTCAAATCACTTCTGAAAGATCCTTCACACTAATATAATAACTAGTTTAGGTGTATGCGCCTTGCGCGTGTACCTTACTTTAATGAGTTCAAACATTACACTAAATAGGATATTTATTTAAATAATAAAGATGAATATAATAATTAAATTTAATATCTTTTGAGTATGTAAAAATTGGAGAATTTATTTATTAAACCTAACTTTTACCAAAAATATTTTTAATCATCCGACACTCATCTACCACCTGTAAACAATAACAAAATAATACGATAATAGAGATATCAAAATAATACAATTAAACCTAACCTTTACATAAAAAAAATTCCTCAAAGTCGACCAACATTTATCTATCACCTGTAAACTGCAACAAAATAATACGATAAAAGTGATATCAAAACAATACAATTAAACTTAAATTTTACACACAAAAATTTCTCAAAGCCGATCGAGATTCATCTACAAACTGTAAATTACCACAAAATAACAAACTAATAGAGATATTACGATAATATAATTAAACCTAACCTTACCTCAAAAAAAAAATTCTAAGCTGACCCAAATTCATCTAGAATCTATAAATTAAAATAAAAGAATAAGATAATAAAAATATTAAAACAATACAATTAAACCTAACCTTTACACAAGAAATTCTTCAAAGCCAACTGAATCAAACATTCATCAATCTAGACATGCAATCGAATCAAGTTAGATGAGCATCAATCGAATCAAGTTAGATGAGCATCAATCATATTCTCCCAACAGATAAATCGGTTTGTTCTCTAGTTTAACGTACATATCAATATTTATATAAGTATTTCCTTAATAGAGTCCTATTTTAAGAGTATTTTTTTTAATTAAACCGTAGAAAGAAAAATATTAATTAATTTTCCTACCATATATTTTAGGAGTCCCATATATTTTAGAAAGTCTAATAAAAATAAAAATATTAATTAATTTCCCTACTATATATTTTAGGAGTCTCATTTATTTTAGGATGTCTAGTTAATATAGTAAAAAATAATTAAATAATAAATTAAACAATATAGTGAAAAGACAATTTTGTCTAAAGAAGAGTCTTTTAATGAAGGACAAACGTTCAAATTACTTTTGTAAGGGTCTTCACACTTTTAAAATATTATAGATTATAGATATAGATATAGATGTAAATAGGGGTGTACATAGGTGGGGTTGGTTCAGTTTTTATTAAAAAAAAAAACAATCATGCCGGTTTATTAAAATTATAAACCAAATCAAACCAACATAAAATTGGTTTCTTCGGTTTAGATTTTAGTCGGTTTTTTCGAGTTTTTTCATTTTTTTTATAATCTTTAGTTCTTACGATTATATTATGATCGAAGACTAGATCAAATATGTTTTCACTCATGTGCTAATGAAAATCCATAATTATGAAAAATGAGGAGCGAAAAACTCTTTTGAAACTAAAAAGTGAGATGAAGAGTGAAAAGTTTAGGTTTTAAGTTTATATTAGATTTTCGATCATTTAATTAGCAATTAATGGACAAATATTACACCTTAAAGGGCCAAATCTAAATATATATCTACATCTACTTTCAAATTGTTGAAAATTACTAAAACTAGTTGAAAAAGTGGATTATAATTAATATTTTATGTAGAGATAATACTCAATTACCCCCCTGAACTATACCCAAAAAGGCTATGACACACCTCAACTTAAAGGGGGTCCTATTAATCCCCTGAACAAATTAAAAGTGTAATTTTGACACCCTTACTGTCTACGTGGCACAACACACTGAAGTGTCCACGTAGGCACACGTGTGTGCCACATAGGCACTAAGGGTTTCAAAATTACACTTTTAATTAGCTCAGGGAGGTAATATGACCCCCTTTAAGTTGAGCTGTGTCATAGCCTTTTGGGTTATAGTTCAGGGGGTAATTGGGTATTTTCTCTTGTATGTATAAAAAAGTTCGAATATTGTATATATACTATGTCGGTTTGATTCGGGTTCGATTTGACTTTTTTTTTGTTAACACCAAACCAAACCAAGAATGGTCGATTTTTTTTTCTAACGCCAAATCAATCAAACCAAACCATAAGTCAGTTTTTTTTTCTCGGTTTAGTTTGATTCATTGGTTCGATTTGACTTGACGATTTGGTTTGTACACCCCTAGATGTAAACATAACAAATATTTTATTGTAAATACATATATATTTTACCATCAGAAGTTTCAAGTGGTTAATGGATCATCACCTTTGCGTTTGACATGCAGTACCTCTTTTTCTTGTTGCTAGAGACTAAGAGAGACACATCGATTTAACTATATTTGTAGTATGATTGTTTTTATTTATTTTTTCAATATTTAAATTTTTTCTTATTTGTAAAGTTAAATATTTAGAAATCTTTGATCACTTACTTAAAAATTTTAAAAATTTGGTACTTCTTACATTTTTCTTATTCTAACGCTTTCATATATATATTTCTAGATTTTTCAAATCTTCTTAAAATAAACTTTAGTTGATTTAGAATTCTTAAACTAATGAAAAAGGTATTAATTATTATTAATTTTGATGACTTCTAATAAGGATAGATTTTGCTATAAATATTTAATTAATTTTTAACTCTTAAATATTAAAAAATAATGCAAAGACGATTTTGTCTAAATAAGAGACTTTTCATAAAGGGAAAAAATTTCAAAAAATATTTCTAAGGCCCTTCACACTTTTAATATAGTGGGTGTATATATATATATATATGTGTGTGTGTGTGTGTGTGTGTGTGTGTGTGTGTGTGTGTGTGTGTGTATATATATATATATATAGAGAGAGAGAGAGAGATTGATGATTGATTTTTTATGAAATTAATGAAAACTTGGATTAGTAAATATTTAGACTTTTAAAGTGGACAATAAAAAATATGAATAAGCGGAATAGTAATTTTTGATACATTTACGTTTTAACAATAAAGAATAGAAATAAATGGAGGAGTTATAGTTAACATATTTTTTATATATATAAATATATATACATATATATATATATATATACATACATATATATATATATATATATATATATATATATATATATATATATATAACATGATTAAGAGAGTTTTAAGGAGTGATTTTTAATTTTTTTTACATAACACATAAATGGAAAAAGTTTTACAACATTGATGATGAAAGTTATTTAATATGACTCTCTTTAATGTTGTGTATAATGTTAAGGTGAATTTTTAATCTTTTAAAATAATAAACTGGCCAAAAAAATCACAAAAAAGATAAATGACAATGGAGGCTTCTAAGACATGCCACATAGGATGGACTAAAATCCTCCTTTATATATATGTGTGTGTGTGTGTGTGTGTGTGTGTGTATGTATGTATGTATGTATATGTATATATATGTATGTATGTATGTATGTATGTATGTATTGATTTGTATTAGATTTTAAAATGAGTTGAAGTACATATTTATCTATTTAAAACAGGGAAAAAAAATCTAAATAACCTTCCTTAGATGGTTAACATAATTTTAATCTTTGCAAGTTGTAGCAAAAAAAGATATAAAAAAAAAATTGTTTTTCTAATAATATAAAAAGGTATAGTTTTTATACATGAAAAAGGGATTTCATACCCATAAAAAGAGATGACAATTGTTGTTTGGATATCAATCATCCCCTTAATTATCTCTGAAATGGTTTTACTCCTACTTCATTAACATGTAAACGATTTCATACTTCCAAAATCATTACTCAACCAACAATTTCTTCTCCTTCATCAGAAATTCTCTTTCTTCTAATTTTTTTGTTCTTTAAAAAAATATATTATAAGTATAATTTTGTCTTGATTCGATCTCATGGATGGTGATAGGTTACATTCTCTTCTTGTAATACATGGAGGAATGGAATGTTAACGTATTTTATTTGTTAAAGTCAATTAATCTTTTGATTTTATTTGTTTTATTCGAAAAATAAATAATTTAGTAATCAAATACATACGAATACATATAACAAAATCAATATTCATATCTTTTTCATACATTAATAGTTTAATATAATGTTAATCTGATTGATTTGAGTAGAAATAATTTTCATCTTTTGCTTATTTTTTTTATTTGTTTTATGTGCACTTTTTGTCAATTTAAATTATGTTGAATTTTGAAACTTCATATTTTTAAATTATGAAATTTCATAGAATTACTACTAATAAATCATGTAATATGTTTACACGAAGACCTGGAAATTTTGCTGGAGATGAGATTATGTGTGATGCAGATACAAAGTATAAAAGATTTTTTAATGAAATAGAGAAACAATTAAAGATTGACATTAACTCAATTCAAATTGAGATTAAGTTTTTTTGATAAATGATAGATGTCCACCAAAACTCGTACACGATGATACAAAAATAATAGTGTATCTAGATTAAAAAAGAAGTATTTTTTATTTCTTTGTTAAATATCCATTGTGTGTAACAACAAAATATATGTTAATGGATGTTAAAGAAAATACTAAACAATTCGTTATTTGTGTTGGTATCTGTTAGAATATGAGAAGGAATAGGAATAGTATGCAAAATCCTACTTGGAAAAGGATTGTAATGTTGTGTCTATAAATAGTGTCTCAATGTAATAATTTAGACACAACAATTCAATTATATTTTTCTCTCATTGTATCAGAGAAGGTTCAGTGAGAAAACTCAATAAAACAGTCACCGTGCTTCAATTTCCAGCGACTGTCAAGTCTAATTTAAGCCCTCATCTATTTTGTAAGTGTTGTGTGAAAAAACCAACACTACCACGAGGTGCGAAACACTCAGGCAAGCAAACCCCGGTGATCATATCTCAGTTCAGACCATCCACGCGCCACTGGAATTCTTAGATCTGTGACGCATCATGCGCGTCATGCGCCGGCGCGTGTAACAGATTTTGGCCAGATTTCCTTTTTCAGTAAGATGGTCCCAGTTTTTGGCTAGATTTCTTTTTTCAGTAAGGCGACTGACCAATTTTTTGGTTGTCCCTTTATCTATTTTTTGATTCTGTCCAGTATTCGACAATCAAATTAATTTTTTTTGGGCGACTGACCCAATTTTTTGGTAACTGATATTTTTTTCTCTATTTAATCCTATGATTAAATCTGAACCCTTAATGAGGAGATCAGACAATCAAACATCACAGTCCATGAAAAATAAATGAGGGGGAGGTCGATTTGAAAGATCTCGACCTAGGTATGGTTCTTGCAAAAGACTTGGACATACTCGTGATGCATACTATTCTCGACCTAAGTGTAGTTATTATAGTAGGCTTGGACATACTTGTGGGATAAGCTATTCTTTGTACGGCCGACCACTTAAAATTGCTCATACTGCTCAGTCTAACACCACAGGTGATCGATGGGTGTATTTTCTGACAAGAAATATAATGAGTATCTTCAGTATCGAGCAAGTAAGCATATATCTCTACCAATAGCCTCAGCTACCCAATCTTCTACCTTTGGATCATGGGTTGTGGACTCAGGTGTTTCTGATCATATTTAATGTGACAAATTACTTTTGTCTGATATTATTTATTCACAATTTCTTCCTTCTATTACTTTAGCTAATGGAATCCTTACAGAGCCAAAAGGAGTTGGACAAGTCAAACCCTATCTTCGGTCACTCTAGACTATTTTTTATGTCCTTGGTTGTCATTTAATCTTGCATTTGTTAGTCGTAGTATAACTTTTTTGATGATTCTTTTCAAATACAGGACCGCAAAATGGGATAGACGATTGGCATAGGACCTAAATCACAAGGCCTTTACCATCTTACCTCTTTAAATTCCTTCACAGCATGCTTCGCTACAGACCCTCCCAGCCTTATTCACAAACGTTTAGGACATCCGAGTCTATCCAAGCTACAAAAGATGGTGTTTAGTTTGTATATTATATCCATATTAGATTGTGAGTCGTGTCAACTTGGGAAACACATCCGTGCTATATTTTCACGCAGTATTGAGAGTCGTTCAGGGTCTATTTTCTCATTAGTTTATTTTGATATTTGGGGTCCTAGTAGAGTCAGTTCATCCTTAGGATTTTGTTATTTTGTTAGTTTCATTGATGATTTTTCATGATGCACTTGGATTTTCCTAATGAAAGATCGTTCTGAATTATTTCCTATATTTAAAAGTTTTTGTATTGAAATACAAAATCAGTTTGGTGTTTCTATTCGTACTTTTCATAGTGATAATGCCTTAGAATACTTATCCTCCCAGTTTTAGGAGTTTATAACTCACCAAGGAATTATTCACCAGATATTATGTCCATACACCTCAGCAGAATGGTATAGCAGAAAGGAAAAATAGACATCTCATTGAGATAACTCGTACTCTTCTCATTGAATCCCATGTTTTGCTGCATTTTTGTAACACCTCAAAAATGGATCCTGAGATATCACACGGTGCTCAAGACTATGAGTAGCCTTAAGCTAACCTGTAAGCCTTCTACTAAATCTAAACTCATAATAAAGAAATATAGATATATAGTAAAAGCTAAAATGCGAAATTCTGTCTAAGCTAAGTTGAAATTATCTGAACATAATATCTGAAAATACTTGACTTAAAAGTCTAGACTAGGGGTGTACAGACCAAACCGTCAAGTCAAATAAAACCAACGAACCAAACCAAACTGGAAAAAAAAACCGACTTATGGTTTGGTTTGATTGGTTTGGCTTAGAAAAAAAAACACCGACCATTCTTGGTTTGGTTTGGTGTTAACCAAAAAAAAGTCAAACCAAACCCGAATCAAACCGACATAATATATATATATAGATATATATGTCTAACCGCACGTGTCTCGCACGTGTAACCTTTGATTATTTAAAATTAGACGATTTTGTCTATTGCGAAAGCTTATATAGATATTTATATATAACTTTATTATAAAAAGTTAAATAGTAATTTACTCAAATAGAGTGGATTATAAATTTTTACAAAGATATCTATTTATAATAACATTGCTTGCTTACAAATCTTATGCCAAAAAAAGACTAAAATTGGACACAACAGTAAAATTAAAACCTTATCAATTACATGCACAAAAGATGATAAAAGAAATATTCCTAGAGAGAAAAATGCAATTGTCGAAGGCAAAAATAATTGAGAGAATAATACCTTAAAAAATTGTGATGAAGAATGTTTAATAACGGCCTTTTATATATAAGCATTTGGATCCTCCTCCTTACATAAATATCAGTCGAATTTTCGTATTCATATCTCAAATCTATATAGTCAGATTTTTTAAGTAGATATTTGAATTATATTTAGTCGAATTCCTACATCTACATTTGTATGTGGCTCCATATCATCAAATCTTTAAATTTAGATTATGAAATCAAATATCCACATGTGATTACAAGCAACCAAGACATTCACATATAAACTAAAACCAATTTAATCAAACCCAACCTTCGATAGAGGAGGGTACTATGCATAATGTGATATTGGTGAAAATGACTATACTACAAACAACTTTTTTGCTTCGATTTTGTTTTGTTCTTTCAAATTCCACAACCGCCTTTTTTATGTTATTCTCATAAATTAGTATTACGATTTTCTTTAACAACAATTAATATGTCTCACTTACAAATAATATGGATTTCTATAGTGGTTGAATTGTACATAGAAGTTACGATATTACAAAAAATATGACTCATAAATAAAAAAGAATTTAACCTCCTATCCTAATTCGTGACCTTGATATATTTTTTTTAAAAAAAAAAATGGGATTGGAGCCCTTTTTATGTCATGATAATCAAAATTATGTCACGATTACGCAAAGAAAGTAAAAGAAAAAACGAGCAATAAACCTTTGATTTTTGAGAACTTCATTCGGCAGCAACATACTTATCCAATTTTTCGATCAGAAACTTTCAACTAAAAGAGAAACGCAACAAATTATCAAAAGAGAGAATCAATGTCAATTGTTGATTATTATTCTTCATATATAATCTTTAAAGGTATGATTTAAAAGAAATAAATAAAGTCAAAAGGGATGATGATAATGATAGTAAGAAAATACGAGAATCAAAACTACAATAAAAAGTAAAAGTACAATATAAGAATTTGTTTCGTATAAATTTTGATCCAAAATATTACTAAATAGAATTATAAAGAATATTTTTTATATAAGGCAAAATTCTATTTCTAGAAGTACTAAATATTACCTAGATTAAATAATCAAAATCAACAAATATATGTTATTAAATCCTAAAACTAGTGCGTAGGAACAATAAATTAAATTTATTCTATTTATAAAGTTTTCCTTTTATAAATCATATAATTAAATATAAATTTTTCTGCCTCTTTTTATTTTCGTGCACAACGATTTCTTCCTATTTTAACTTTGACTTGTCCTACAATTTTATTCATAATATTCTACTTATTCTTCTTTGTAATTTTAAATTATGAAGTACTAGAAGTTTTTATTTTATCAGGATTCTTTCTATATAGTTTAGGAGTTATTAAATTCTTTTCATATATTTTAGGAGTCTTCAATCTAATTAAATAATAAATTGAGGAAAATAGTAAAAAGACGTTTTTATCTATTGCAGAGGCTTCTAATGAAGGGAAAAAAGTTCAAACGTCATTTTTAAGGCCCTTCACACTTTTA
The DNA here is from genome assembly GCF_002878395.1 of Capsicum annuum. Lineage (NCBI taxonomy): Eukaryota > Viridiplantae > Streptophyta > Magnoliopsida > Solanales > Solanaceae > Capsicum > Capsicum annuum. Next base: position 53,175 of record NW_025890852.1, read on the forward strand.
ATATAGTATAGATATAGATATAATATTCAAACTTTTTTATATATAAAATATTAATTATAATCTACTTTTTAAATACTTTTTCAACTAGTTTTAGTAATTTTCACTAATTTGAAAGTAGATGTAGATATATATTTAAATTTGGGCCTTTAAGTTGTAATATTTGTCCATTAATTGCTAATTAAATGATCCAAAACCTAATATAAACTTAAAACCTAAACTTTTTACTCTTCATCTCACTTTTTAGTTTCAAGAGAGTTTTCCGCTCCTTATTTTTTCATAATTATGATTTTTCATTAGCACAGGAGTGAAAACATATTTGATCTAGTATTCGATCACAATATAATTGTAAAAACTAAATATTATTAGAAAAACAAAAGAAAAATGAAAAAACCAAAAAACCCAAAAAAACTGACTAAAACCTAAACCGAAAAAACCAATTTTATGTTGGTTTGATTTGGTTTATAGTTTTAATAAACCGACATGATTGGTTTGTTTTTTTTAATAAAAACTGAACCAACCCGACCTATGTACACCCCTAGTCTGGACAATCAATACTGGAAATCTGAATCATAACTAGCAATATGAAAAGCCTCTACTACTAATAACTAGAGAGCCACTGGGACAAACCCCCAGCTGACTTGAACTGACTGAAAAATACTGAATCAACTACTCTAATAAACTGAAAAACTGAATAAATGGGTCACCAAATTATGAGGAATCACCAACTGTCGGGATGTAGATGGAGATACTCAAAATCACTCACGCTGCTGAAACTGAGCACCTAAACCTACATTATTAAACAATGTAGCACGTAGACATATATGTGGATCAGTACTTCTGGATTGTATAGAGCATGTGGGGGTGAATGCATAAGTAAAACAATACCTCAACGGTAATATGAACTTGTAAAGGATGTATGCTAAATGTAGATGACTCACATTAGCTTGAATAACTATAAAATGAGAATCATAATCATGAGTAGTAAGGCATGTTGTCTAAATCTTGTGAGTCATAACATTTAGTTTCTAAAAAGTGTACTTGTATTCTATCTTTAAATCATGCTGCCTAAGTGTAGAAAGGACTCACTTTTATATTTGTAAATTGAAAGCTGAAATCTCGTAGCTAATGTCTTATGTAAAGCAATTTCTGAATAAAGCTGTGAGCCTTTACACTTAGTTTCTAAAAGCTTTTCTGTTAGAATTACTCTTTTCTATAGGGAGATTCTTCTAACCAGCATACACTATGTGAGCTATCATAGTGTCTAACGTCTAGTTCCCTTATGGGAAAACCTCACATTAGGGAGAGGTGTCATACTCTTGCCAAGCAGTATAACCTAAGATAAGTGATCACAATCTGTATCTGTCATCCATATAAATAGAAATAATCTGATAATCTGAACCTACGTTGGCTCATAGTTCTAGGGAATATAAACATACCTAACTCAGTGCTAATACTACTCCC
>NW_025890853.1:0-1626 GCF_002878395.1 Capsicum annuum
AACGCCATGCAAACATATGCACAACGCACCTCGAAGGGATGCAACCCTGCGAGGTAAAAGGCATATTGTTTTGCTCAATAGGGTGATCTGAGCGCGCAACTAGGCAACCTGCGGGCGTAGGTAGTCACTGAAATTTGGATAGTGTCACCTGCGATGGTATATCAAGCGCAATTCCAGCACAGACTGGGAGCAGGTACAGTGACGTGACTGTACTGAAAATGTGCCTTTTTTTCAGAATCAATGCTTCTTTTTCGAAGGGCCACATTAAGGCTATACATACCTGACATATTCCTCAGGTGTAGACATTCATCTGTGTCTGTATTAAACTTGTATTCATCTCACGTAATGTCTTTTTTTGTTGTTGTTAGACCCTCTTTGTTTTTCTAAAAAAATAATTTTTTTTTGATTAATATTTATTTTTTGGATTAAATTGTTACCCTTCTTTTAAATGGTTACTGTTCTTCTAAAATATTGGCAAAAGCAAGTAAACAAGAAAAATCTCATTAAAATTAACCTTTGCAAAAGTTCATTAAAGATTGATTGAACGTTCATCCTTTTGTTTTCTGATAAATATTGAACATTCACCTACCATTTATATTAAGTAGAAAAAATAGTAGATAGAAATAAAATCGAAACTACACCAAACTAATAAGACAATCGAGATTTTAAAACAATAGGATTACACTTGATCTTTAAGCAAAGATTTCTCAAAGTCCGATCAAACATTCATCTACCACTTGTATGAAGCAGAATAGTAGCAGATAGAAATAGAATAGAAAGTACGACAAAATAAAATCTAACCATTACACAAAAGTTCCATAAAGACCGATCGAACATTCATCTATATTTGTAAAAATAATACTTCGATAAAAACAAAATAGAAACTAAAATAACATAATACGCCAATCGAAATATCAGAATAATACAATTATTAAACTTGATCGTTACACAAAATCGATTTTATGGTATAGACGCTTATGACCTCCCCCTCTATGTTGTGCGGTAATAATTCCTCTAGCATTCCGACCTTTACCACAACAATGCTATACATAGATCAAATTATTTCGTAGATTGAACTTCACTTGACTATCTACAGTTTCATTGCGTGTGCTCGCGATAGAAGTTTTGTATAAATATACAAGGAACATTCATTTACTATCTGTATTAAGCAGAAAAATAGAAGCTAGCAATAGAGCAGAAAGTGCAACATAATCGAGATATCAGAACAATACAATTAAATCTAACCTTTATAGAAAAAATCCTTAAAGCCCGACCAAATAATAAGAAAATAATCGATAATAACATAATAAAAATTATAATAAAATAATACGATAGTCGATAAAAAATAATAAGATTAAACCTCAAGATGTGTATTTTAATGAGATACATAATACCTCATCATTAAGCCATGCATTATGCCTCTCAACGAGCTCCTTCTCCTGCAAAGCCACGATGGAACAAGAAGCCTGACGAATTTAGTATTCGCCTTTTATATTGTCAGTTGATTAAAAAAACCCTAATTCTAATCATATTTATCTATGTATTTTGAAACTCCTTAATTATTAATTATTAGGACCCTTAAAATAAAGATTATTTTATGGAGATTTTTAATTAAGGGCAAAAAGT
>NW_025890854.1:0-2264 GCF_002878395.1 Capsicum annuum
GAAAGTGAAAGATCCAAAAACCAGCCAAGGCATTAATCTTACCACTGCTAAACGACACGCTTGAGATGAGAGTTTTTTTTTGCCATCTTTATGGCATGACAAGGTTTACTATGATGAGTGGAGGTTGTGTGCCTACTGATGTAGATCTTCGACAACTGGATTATGACTATCCGCTTAATGATCATGCTCGAACTATGTGTGGAGTGGGAATAAATTTTAAGGAGCCTTTGGATGATGACGTACCAACAGATGAAGATCGCCAACTGGTAGACTCTGATATGGAGGACGACTTTGGTAATGAAGACTCTGATAATGATTCTGATGCAGGGGGCATGACCCCAAATGTGGATGAGAAGTCCTTCTAGCCAGGGTTTTCTTGTTTATGTATTTGCACTAGGGACAGTGTTCTCCTTTAAGTGTGGAGTGGTTGGCTAGAAGTGCTTCCTGCTTAGTGTCTTGCCTTCTTTTTGGTGCATTTATTTTATTTTGGGTAAGATAGTGAGTTTACTTCATTTTTGTATGATTAGTTTGTTTTCTTTTATTCATAATTAAGTAATTTTCTCAATGGTGGATGGATGACGACTGTCTTAACAGAAAATTAGTTATATATTGCATGATATTGTTCTTGTGGACCACATGGAATTATAACATGAGCGTGCAATGGGTCTTTACTTTTGAAACACCTAGCCTCTAGTTGTGACTCTTGCTGTAATTGTTGGCTTTAGTTGAATTCATTTCCTTATTAGGTCGAGAATCTATAATGCTCCTAATTCAGTTGACCATGTGCCATGAGTGTGTAATACTATTGTATATTCGTTGTTGCAACTGATGCTAGAACTTGGCTAGTGTGTGTGTAAAGAGAAATAAAGATTGTGAGTTTAGGAGATGATTTAGGCATTTCTTTGACAACCATTGTTTATGATTTTTTTTACCTACCCTTGCACATTATCTTATCTAGCCCCGTTGAGCCTTTAGCTTATTCTTTGGTAGCCTCATATGTAGCCTAACCCATTTTTTTTAGTAGCCCATAATTTGATCCAAAAATAAATCCTAAGCGCTTTAATTTAAAATAAATGTGAGCTAGGAATGTGAGAGGTGAAATTGATGCTCCAAAGTCTAGTTATTGGCATGTGAAATTGGTATGGTTGGGAGTAGTGAGGATTGTAGAAAAAGTCCAAATTTCAGCCTGGACGTGTTAAATGAACCTGTTTTGGCCCTGGTCCTTCTCGGACATTGTGTAACTCAACTAAAGCAAAAAGTTTAGATTGAGGCTGACTACCATAGGGGTGCGTAACGTAAAATTGATGCAATGTAAGAAGAGTTTTATACTCCCATCATAGTGTATCAATTGAGTTTAATGAAATGGGTTGAAAACAAAAGATTGGGTAGATGGAAGTGGGTAAACTGGTTGTTAGAAGTTGTTCTTAGTTGCATAATGTAGTGTATTAAAGCGCTTAGGAAAGATAGTTACTATTTCTGGCCACAGTAGTCCTACCCATTCCTTTAGCGTGCACTAAACCCATAAAAGACCTATTTGATCCTAATCTTACCATTCTGATATTAGTGGAGCATTACACTAAGGGCAAGCATATGGTCATCAGTTTGAGAATTCTTTGTGAGAGTGAGTGCAACTTAGTTTTTATACCCATATTATTAGAAATTGCAAGATTGTGAGTGATCATGGGTAATTTCCTTGTCGTGAGGCCACATGGTCGATGAATGTTGGGTAACTTTATGTGATTTCTTTGCCTAAACCGTATATATGAATTTCCCAACTTAATGAGTCTATTCTTGAGGGTAGGTTGTTTCTAGTAATGATCCATGAATCTACTTCTTGTTCATAATTGTTGTGTGAGTCTATTTGAACATCTTGTTTTTCCTCTGTGAGTGTTAAGACTTGGGTAGTATTCGTAAGTAGATAAATTGTTCGAGGACGAAAAAAGCTTTAAGTGTGGGGTGGTGATCTTGTGTGTATTTATATGTCTAAGAACCATAACTTACCCATATTTTAGCCAAGTTTTGAGAACAAAGTGCCTAATTCTTATGTTTTTACTCTGCTTTGATGTAAGTGAGCTAACCTATGTGGTTAGCATGATTTTTAGGTGCTAATAAGGAGATAGAGACATTTTGGGACTACGGATTGAGGAGGACAAATCACACAAGAGGAAAAGCAGTTGCTGGACCAAATGTGATGCATGGGAATTTTGTCTCGATTTTATTTGCCATTTATAATAAGTTTGAGGACTTAGAAGGAATAAGAGAGA
>NW_025890855.1:0-3897 GCF_002878395.1 Capsicum annuum
AAAAACTCTGTCAAATTCCAGTAGCTGTTCGCGATTTCAACGCGTTGCGGGGCCTCTGGAAACTCCAAATTAAGCTACACGTGCCATATTTCCAAAAACTTGGGCCTATGATGAATCCATTGATGTTTTGAAATCCTGCATTTTCCACCTTTACAGTCTACACTCGCCCAATAGTTTGCATCTTATGCTTTTGTTGAGCATTCCGAGCCGTATTGAGTTGTTTCCACTTGATTTGAAGCTTGTGTATCCTTAATATATCATCATAATCCATGAACCAAGCATCATAAATCATTAAAAACATCAATTAAGAGCTCAAAACAATACAACATCATCACCGATGAACTAGAAACACGAGCTAAGCATAGGCTAAATTCATATTGAGCTTTAACTCATTGTTTTTACTCTTTTCTTAAACCAGTTGACCCTAGAACATTGTAACTAAGTTGTTTCACATATAAAAAACATAATAAAAACCTTAGTAACTCATTAAAACACATTATAAATCAACACAAATAGACTAGAAAAACACCTAGCTCAAGCTAGTCACACTAGTTTTCTCGGTTGAACTCAAATGGTCGAACTGAATCAAAACTTGTGTGGAAATACCATTAAACATTGTAAACACATACTTGGACACATAATTGCTCATTTATATCATTACTAACACACATATCATAATAATCATCCTTAAAACAAGGCTAAATAAGCTAGAATAGTAGCACTTGAATGCATAAATTCACCCAACATCACCACCCCACACTTAAAGCCTTGTTCATCCTCGAACAATTATTAACTATAAACCCCATGAGCTGAAGAGAATCCACACTGCTAATACAAGCAAGACACACAAGATATAACTACTGTGACTACACGAATGCAAGTTTACAATGCTAAGAATGTTATACACAATTGAAAGCTCAAGAATCCTACTTCCAAAACATCCTAGCCTCGAGAATGGACTCCAAAAGTAGCAAACTCATGCACATAATTCAGTTAAAGACATCTTACAAATCTCCCATATTCATCAAACATGTGCCCCTCACAACAAGTCAGTTACCCACAATCACTCAAAATAATGCAATTTATAATGTAATGGGTACAAGAATCAAATTACACTCACTCTCACAAAGAATTCAGAATTTACACATAATGAACCATAGGATTTCCCTTAGTGTAGTGTTCCACTAATAGTCGAATGTAAAGCTTTGGATCAATTAGGACTTTTTTGGGTTGTAATGTAGGCTAAGGGACAGGTAGGAACTATTTTGGCCAAGAATAGTGACTGACCTCTCTAAGTGCTTTAATACACTATATTATACATTTAAAACCAATCTCAAACAACCAAATTATACCACTTTTGTCTACCCATCTCTTTTAAGTATTTTCACAAACACTTAGTGGGAACATAGTTTACTACCCCAAGAATCAATGTTTCTCTTTTTTAACAATCATGGAAATATTTTTAGCATAAATTATATCACAACCATCCACCACACATCAATTATACACCAATAACTATCACCTTGGAGCATCAATTTCACCTTTTTCTTCTTGAGTTTCTCAAACTCTTTCCTCAAATTCATTTTTATTCAATTAAAGCACTTAGAAGCCTTTTGAATCAACTTATGGTTTATCAAAGAAGGGATTAAGCTATATATGAGGCTACCAAAAAAAAAGTCTAAAGGCTCAATGGGGTTTAACTAGGATAATGCACAAGGGTAGATAAAAAGAATGTATAAAACAAGGCTATCAAAGAAATGCCTAAATCATCTCCTAAAACCACACTCTTTATTTTACTTCGCACACACACCAGGCAAATTCTAGACATCACATGCAACAAGGGATATACAAAAATACCTTACACACACATGGAACATGCTCAATTCAATCGGACCATCATAGACTCCCAACCAAACAATAGCATGAATTCAAAATTAAGCCAACAAATACTAGAGTCACAAAATATGAGCCTAAGAGTCTCAAAAATAGTAATTCACTCAATCAACATGATTTTTTTCAACAAACCCACTTGCATCATGTAATAAAAAATAGAACCAACAAGAATATCTCACTTATTCCTAACCTAAAATTTTTTTTAAATTGAGTCAAAATTTGAGAATTTCCCCACCCCACACTTAAAAATCTACTTTGTCCCCAAAGTAAATTTTAAACGTAAGAAATAGAAATACTCCCTGAGGCCTCTAGGCCTAGCTAGTAGCGTATTCACATAAAGAGGGGATCCATGGAACCCCACACTCCATCTTTGCCATTCTTTAAGCTCAAGTTTACGGTACTCAGACTTCCCATTAACCTGTGACTCAACCAAAAACAAAACACTATGTGAAATAAAAACTAAAAACTGAAAATAATACCTACTTAACTTGGGTTAACTCCCAAGAAATGCCTAATTTAGTTTTGCGGCATGACCCAATCAACTTTTTCCTCCACCTTGAGGATATGAATTTCACCCCTAATATCGCATCCATCTTTTTGCCTCGGTCATATGGAGGTGGTATAAAGATTAATGAACCAAGTAATGGATGATGCTTGATAAACCACTCAGCCTTGAGGTGAGGTGTATTTTTATATTGCTTATCCAGCATACAATCAAGAATATAAGATTCTTGTTCCTCATCTTCACACTCTTTTACTATTTAAATGATTCCACAAACAAGACATCATCTAAACATAATGTAGAAAAGTGCTTAGAGTGAGGCCCAACCAATCCTACTTCATAATTTACAGTATCCTCAACACCTTTACTTTTATTCACCTTCTCAATTTTAGTCTCAAGATCAAGATGACAATCGAGTGGCTGTGATTCTTGTGTTTGTTCCATAAATTGGCTAATTTCCTTCTCATAGTCTTCTTCCCTTATCCACTGTATACATAGTGGTAGTGGTAACTCCTTAAAACATTTAATAATTTCAGTTTTCGAGTACTCAAACTTCCTCAAATTATCAATAACTTTATCTACAATTGGTTGGATATAATCTTGATCTACAGCTTCCCAATGGTTATTCAGATCTGCCAACAACTGTGTTTGAGACACTAAAAATTATTTAAACATCTCTTCCAAATGGCTCGTTTGAGTTGTGGCCTGCATGTTTAGTTGTTGTTGTTGAAACTACTGTTGGTTGGTCTGTGATTAAATTTGTGATTTATTCAACCCTGTTCGATTGCAGTAGTTTTTATAATTCTGCAATGGATCATAGCCCACAAACATTATTGAATTGAGATTTCTAGCACACATATCTTCTAAATGATCACTTTGACCACAAGACAAACATCAACTTGAATTTGGACAATAAGCCTCATGATGTGGTTCCTGACAAAGATAACAAGAATTTGCATCACTCAAAAACCATCTATCCCTAGCTGCTATCTCAAAAAAAATGTGAGAAAAAAATTAGAAATAAAGGATAATAAAAAGAAACTAAACAAAAACTATGTACAACTCAATATAGAAAAACTAAAAATAAGATAGTTGCCTAATAACAAGTCCCCGGCAACGGTGCCAAAAATTTGACGGCGCCCAAGCACACATGCAAGTGTACGTGGTCTTATCAAGTAATATAGTGGCTTCAAGGAAGCCCAAGTATCAATCTCTCAGGAACTTGCGTTCGCCGCCCATCTAATTCTAGTTTAACTAATTGAGAAAAAGTAAACAAGGAGAGAGTTTGTAATTTTGCAAATTAAAAATAAAATAAATAATGCGTAAAAATAAAATACTTGGGACAATCAATTGAATAAAACCCAGGTTTGAGGCATTTCAAACAATCTTACAAATCTCTATTCCTATCGTAGTTTAATTGGTTATTGGATTGCTAATTCGCAAGGTTTATGCTATGATTTTAGTCTCCCGACCTCAAATCTTCTATCTAGTAAACATTCTGC